>NC_086448.1:641288437-641395937 GCF_028390025.1 Pseudophryne corroboree
AGATATCAAGGTATAGCGTTGTGAGCGTCTGCGCCGCTGGTGATCTCCTCGTGGTCTCGAGCGTCCGCTACGCCATAGCGAATCATTACGTTTGTCTGTAGCCAATAGTGTGCCAGTCCGTGATCTCTGGGCCGTGAGCGAACGCGACGCTTGAGCGTCTCGCCTACGGCTGAGCGATCGTTACGCAACTTACGTACCCTTACGGTACTTCTTAAGTAAACAGCGTATAGTGTTCTTAGACCTCATAAAGGGTTATATATACGATAAATAGATTCAGCTTTATCAATGCTTATATGGACAGAAGCTAACCTGAGCATAGGTTTGCCCGCTGCATTTGTTACCAACAGAGCATAATTGCTGATACATTGGTATAGTTGTCACCAATCGGGTAATGTCAGAGAGTCTTGAGTGCCTCTGAAGATGTGTAGGCTGAGCTGCTCTCCTGGGCCGAAGAGAGCTCCCCAGTAGCAATCAGATCACAATTGCTAATTTATGCACTCCCAGAAAATGGCGTCTGAACGGCAATAACACGTCTGCGTTTACCCGGCCTATCCCCATCCCCATCCCCAAACACTGTCTTTCTGTCACTCACTTTACGACTCATTCCTCAGTATGACTGCAATCGCAATTCACTTGCTGCACATGCGCACTGCATCTCAGATGCATGAGCAATAAGAAAATATCAACCGATGTGCGTACAATAGCTTCTTTGTGACCGCACCTGAATGAGCCTTGTGCTGCAATGGTAACATTCACTCAGAGTGATTGACAGATGACAGGCATTTGAGGGAAGTACCAGGAAGTGGCAACAAAAATGCAGGCATGTCACAGCCATATTCGGTAAAGATGAGTGGGTTCAGTTCTCTGAGAACTAACCCCCCGAACTTTGTGATCCGACCCGGGATCTGATCCCAGCTTGAGTTTTCCCACCCGCCTCAATTACGTCATCGAGGCAAAACGTCATCATGCCGCTGTTGTATTCTCGTGGGTTTTGGATTCTACATAAGTCCCCATGCATCGGCGCCATCTTTATTCCAGCATTGGAGAGTGTATTGGATAGACGTTTCTATCCCAGTACTGGGTGGCATATCATGGTGTGTGATGGGTGGGCCCTTTGTGCCCTGTGTGCTGTATCTGAAAAATGGGTGCTGTCCCTGTCAGCAGTATCTGAAAAACTGGTGCTCTCTCTGTCAGTTGTATCTGAAAAAGGGGTGCTCTCTCAGTCTGCAGTATCTGAAAAAGGAGTGCTCTGTCTGCTGTATCTGAAAAAGGGGTGCTCTCTCTGTCTGCTGTATCTAAAAAATGAGTCCTCTGTCTGCTGTATCTGAAAAAGGGGTGCTCTGTCCATCCATCCAGGGGCTCTACCCCAGTGTATTATACAATTTCTGTTTTATTTTCATAAGTACTGTGACACTGCCGGTCATACCACAGTAATTTATTTCCTACTCATAACACATATTGTGTGACGCTGACGGTGAAGTCAACCGCTGTGTGTAACTATTATTATATACATTTCTGACTCATTTGTGCGACCGTTGTCAGTCAATCTACCGCAGTGTGTAATTATTATATACATTTCTGACTCATTTGTGTGATGCTCTCAATGAAGTCAACCACAGTGTGTAATTATTATATACATTTCTTACTCATTTGTGTGACACTGTCAGTGAAGTCAACTGCAGTGTGTAATTATTATATACATTTCTGACTCATTTGTGTGACGCTGTTGGTGAAGTGAATTGCAGTTTGTAATTATTATATATATTTCTGACTAATTTGTGTGATAATGTCAGTGAAGGTCAACCCCACTTTGTGTTTATAGAAATGGAGGCTACTACTGTTGTTGAAGCTGCTACCACTAGGCATGACATTGACAATGCAAGTACATCAACATCATCTGTTAAGGCAGATGCCTGGGGCATAGAGGACTTAAACCAGGGTATGTAAAATTATTTAATTGTAGAGTGGTAAAGAAAAATAATCTAAAGGAAACTTGGCTGCAGAGTCAGTAAGACAAACTGCACACAATCAGAATCAGAACCATCAGACATTCTTGGGGAACATTTAGGGGTGTCCATGTCAGCTGACATTTTTTACACTGTCCTCATAAAGAAGCCTCTTTTACCTCCTTCCACCATTTCTGAACCATCTGAACATGTGGGGAGCAATACAAGTAAATATGGTGATGAATCTGATGATGAGGGTGATGAATCTGATGAGTAGGACATAATGCAAATTGAGGATTCGTGTGTGGAAGTGGGACAGGATGAGGGGGATATGAGTGTACTATCTCACAGTGAGGAGGAGGATGTTGACGATGATGTTGTTTGTATAAGTCAGCCACTGGAGCTGCAGTTGTTGACTGTGATAAAAATAAAGCCATAGCGATGCCTGGGCAGAATACCAAAAAAGTCACCTCTTGGGTGTGGAACTAGTTTGACCCCAATCCTGACAATGTTTATGAAAGCATCTGCTCCATTTGTGAGGCCAAATTTAGTAGAGGTAGGAACGTTAGCCATCTAGGCACCTCCTCCAAATTACATAATTTGCGGCGAAGATATGAAATTTATTGTACAAGATAATAATGTAATTACCACCTCATCATCAACATCCTCAGAGTAATTACTTAATTGAGGAAGTCCTTCTAAAAAATTGTTTTGTGGGAGCCCAAACAAACCAATCATTTCAGCCACAAGTGATGGTCCCTGTCGTTGAAATGATTGGTTTGTTAAACTGTGCATGTCCTCTTTAATATATACAACATAAGGGTGCATGGGAGGGCCATAGGACAATTCCATCTTGCACCTCTTTTCTTTGCATTATGTGCTCTTTGGAGCATTTTTTGGGCATAGTTTATAAAACTGCCATCCTGTCTGCCACTGCAGTGCCACTCCTAGATGTGCCAGGTGTTTGTGCCGCCCACTTATGTTGCTTAGCTTAGTCACCCAGCTACCATGGTGCAACCTTTTGGCCTAAACTGGATGAAAACAATATTTTGAGGTGTGAGGTGTTAAAAATAGACTGTAAATGAGTGGAAATAAATGTTTTTGAGTTTAATAATACTGTAGGAACAAAAACATATCCAAATTCTATGATTTTAGCTGTTTTTGATTTTTTCTTAAAAAAAAAAATAGAACCAAAACCAAAACCAAAACACACAAGGGTGATTTTGGCAAAAACAATTCAAAACCAAAACACAAAAGAAAAAGAAAAACTAAAACCAGAAAAATGGCCAGGCGCACATCTCCAATTTTTGGGGTATGTATCTGTCAGTGACTGCATCTTCCGCTGAAGATTCACTGCCTCTAGTGTCATAGTCAGTGGCAGATTTTACCTATGGGCTTCAGGATTATAGCACCCGCCAGTCCCCTCCGGGTAAAATCCACAACCCAGCTCAGTGTCAGTGAAGCCAGATGCAGTCCATGACTGCACCGGCTTCACTGTGAATGGCAGTAAATTCCTATTGGAAGTCTTACCTGTCAGTAACAGACACACAAGGCAGTCCCATTGGGAGGTGTTTCCTCCATCTGGGACTGCCAGACCAAGCTGCGATAAGCAGAGAACTGGCTTACTGTAGGAAGCAGCGCCCTGCATTTTGTGCAGCCCTAT
This sequence comes from Pseudophryne corroboree, assembly GCF_028390025.1. NCBI lineage: Eukaryota > Metazoa > Chordata > Amphibia > Anura > Myobatrachidae > Pseudophryne > Pseudophryne corroboree. Next base: position 641,292,047 of record NC_086448.1, read on the forward strand.
CTGGCTTCTTTGGGCTGGGGTCTTGCGCATGCACCAGTCCTGGCACCTGCTGGGACCATTGTGCAGGTGCTGGGACCCAGGGCTGGCTGTCTCCTCTCTGGAAACAGGTGTAGCAGCAGTCACCCTACTAAATCTAAGTAGGAATCGCCGCTGGTCATAATTCATACAGCCATTCTGAGAAACCCGACGCTTGCTCAGAGGTCAGATGTGAGATCAGTGTACCAATGTCGTAATCAAGCCACTGGACTAAGATGTCAATTGTGGGCGCCTCAGTACACAACCCGGAGACTGACATTTTCATATTTTTGCATGGCCAGTATGAGAAAACACACAGCCACCATAGGAGTTGAGTACACCTCTGAATCAGGCCCTGTGTGATAAACACTGTAGGTTGTAGGTAAGTCGAAATATATTGAATAACTATTTTTTTGGGGCTGTACAGTACATCACAAAGGTACTATTGCTTGACTTCACAAATGCATTATTGCTGTTCTTAACATAGTAAATACTGACATCACAAAGGAATTATTCACTAAATAAATACTCACCTCACAGAGGCACTTTTGCTTCTACTACGATAGTATTAGCTGACATCACAAAGGCACTGTGCAATCTATACAGTAATATCTACTTACATCACAAATACATTGCTTAAATTACAGGGTCTCAAACTCAGTCCTCAGGATCCCACATTGTTCATGTTTTGCAGGTCACCTGTAGTTTTTTCAAATTTGACCGTTGGTGATACACAGTGCACCTGCTGGGTGACATGGAAAACGTGAAGCGTGTGGGGTCCTGAGGACCGTGTTTGAGAACCACTGGCTTAAATATACAGCTGTAAATACTGACATCACAAAGATATTATAGTTCTGCTTTTAGCATAGTAAATAGAGACATCACACATGTACTACAGGTTGAGTATCCCATATCCAAATATTCCGAAATACGGAATATCCTGAAATACGGACTTTTTTGAGTGAGAGTGAGATAGTGAAACCTTTGTTTTTTGATGACTCAATGTACACAAACTTTGTTTAATACACAAAGTTATTAAAAATATAGTATTAAATGACCTTCAGGCTGTGTGTATAAGGTGTATATGAAACATAAATGAATTGTGTGAATGTACACACACTTTGTTTAATGTACAAAGTTATAAAAAATATTGGCTAAAAAGACCTTCAGGCTGTGTGTATAAGGTGTATATGAAACATAAATACATTCTGTGCTTAGATTTAGGTCCCATTGCCATGATATCTCTATATGGTATGCAATTATTCCAAAATACGGAAAAATCCGATATCCAAAATACCTCTGGTTCCAAGCATTTTGGATAAGGGATACTCAACCTGTATTCATTAAATATGCTATAGTAGCCACTGACATCACAAAGTTGCTTTTGCTTTACTATACAGCAGTAAATACTAACATCACAGAGGCACAGTAACTACTGACATCACAAAGGCACTATTCATTGACTATACATCAGTTAATACAGAAATCACACAAAGTGTTAAAGTGGAGAGTGAAAAAGTACCAGCCAATCAGATCCTAACTGCCATGTCACAGGCTGTGTTTGTAAAATGGCAGTTAGGAGCTGATTGGCTGGTACTTTTTCACTCTCCATTTTATCACTTTCCAAGCGATGATGCATCTGGCCCACTATTTAGTAACTACTGACATCACAAAGGTACTAATGCTTGAATATAAAGTTGTAAATAATGACATCACAAAGGCATGATTTTATTGCTCAAACCCTCCAACTGTACCTTTTTGGCAGGTACGGTACCTTTTTTATGGTCTGTACCTGCAAAAAAGGACTTTGTACCGATTTTTGACACTCCAAATTTACATTGAAAGTAAAGGAAAGGGGGAGTGGCCATGCCTCCTCTACCCATGGCCACGCCCCTTTCCTAATTTGTACCCATTTTTATGTGTAAAATGTTGGAGGATATGGCCCTCATTCCGAGTAGTTCACTCGCTAGCTGCTTTTAGAAGCATTGCACACGCTAAGCCGCCGCCCTCTGGGAGTGTATCTTAGCTTAGCAGAATAGCGAACGAAAGATTAGCAGAATTGCTACTAAATAATTCTTTGCAGTTTCTGAGTAGCTCCAGACCTACTCACAGATTGCGATCAGCTCAGTCCGTTTAGTTCCTGGTTTGACGTCACAAACACGCCCTGTGTTCGGCCAGCCACTCCCCCGTTTCTCAAGACACTCCCGCGTTTTTCCCTGACACGCCTGCGTTTTTTAGCAAACTCCCGGAAAACGCTCAGTTACCTCCTAGAAACGCCCCTTTCCTGTCAATCACTTACCGATCAGTAGTGCGACTGAAAAGCGTCGTACGAACACCAGCAAATCTACTAAGTTTTGTGTTAAATAACTTAGCGCATACGTGCTGCGTACCATGCGCATGCGCATTTAGCAACAAATCGCAGCATAGCGAAAATCGGCAACGAGCGAACAACTCAGAATGACCACCTATGTTATTGCTGCTTTTAGCATAGTTAATACTGACATTTCAAAGGCAATATTCATTGACTAAACATCAGTTAATACTGACATCACAGAGGCACTGTTGCTTCTTGTACAATAGTATTAGCTGACACAAAGGCTCTGTTGCAGCCTATACAGTAGTATCTACTGACATTACATATGTTAAAAAAACACTATTGTTTAACTATACAGTTGTAAATACTGATATCAAAGATATTATAATATTGCTGCTTTTAACATAGTAAATACTGACATTAAAAAGGCACTATTCATTAACTATACTGTAATAACTACTGACATCACAAAGGCACTGTTGCATGACTATACAATAGTAACTACATACATCACAGAGACATTGCTGCTTCTTTTAGCATAGTAAATACTGACAATCACAACAGTATATTCTGACATTACAGAAGGTATTATTACTGTTTTTAAAATAGTAAATGCTGACATCACAAAATCATTATTGCTTGATTATACAGTAGTTAATATTGACATTAGAAAAGTACTGTACTTTTGCAGCTAATACAGTAGTATCTATTAACATGACTATCACTATCACTTAATTCTACATTAATAACTACTGACATAGCAAAGGTGCTATTGCTTGACTATGCAGAAGTAAATACCGACATCACAAAGGCATTATAGTTTGACTGTACAGTAGTATATTTTGACATCACAGAGCAATTTTTGCTTTTTTTACCAAAGTAATTATTACTGACATCACACAGGCACTATTGCTTAACTTTACAATAGTAACTACTGATATCGCAAAGGCACTACTGCAGCCTATACAGAATTATATATACAGTGCTTGATAATACAGCGTACTTGCCTACCCTCCCAGAATAGCCAGAAGGCTCCCGAAAATCTGGTGGTACTGGACAGGTCTCCAGGACCCAGCTGCCACCTGCCACCAGCCGCCAATTTACAAAATAAAGTAAGTGGTGCAGATGGAAGATGGCGCAATTCATGCTGAATTGCAGCATTGTTGCCACACCTCCTACTGTACAATCCCAGTAATCTTGGCATTGTCTAGCAGGGGCATGGTCTAGATGACATAAACACTCAACCGTGTCCTCCTCCCTGCCTAATATAATTAATAATGGAATAGTACAATCATATTATCACATTGGGCTCTCAAACAGTTCATTCACATAGGATATTACCCCAAACAGGTTAGTTTTTGGCAGTCCCTTGGCAGGTGTGCTGTATTGCCGTGCAACAGGGTTTCCGCACCTTAATCCCATGGGTATCCATAAACTGCAGAGAAGTGTGAAGAAAGCAGTCCCAAAGGGAGGATATGTTCATAAAAGTCCAATGGGTGGCGACTGGAGATAATGGTGAAAAGGCTTGACGCGTTTCTCTGGGCAGAGCAGCACCCAGTTTCCTCAGAAGCATGAGCAGTATGTGAAAGAACTGTTTGAGAGCTCAATGTGATAATATGATCGTCCTATTCCATTATTAATTACCATTAGTGGTGACAAAAATAGTGAGACAGTGCTATTTGAGCACTTTTATGCGTAATTTTTAACATTTTTAATAAATGTGGTATTTTCCCCTTATCCATCTTTTTATAATTAATTAATAATTTATATTTATAAATTCTAGACATAATTTATTTACATAAACTGAGGATATAGGTTAAGCAACAGCGCTGGTTTCCTTTTCCTCTTTTGTATCTACATATTTAGGGTTGACACCCCTTTACCAGCTGCTATTGGCAGCGTAGTGGATTTCTTTCTTGGTTCCCTGGCTAATATGCCATTTCACTCCCTCAACCCCCCCCCCCCCCCCCCCTTGTGCTGTGTTATGGTCTTGGAGCCACCCGATGACTTGTCTGCTCCCTCCCTAAAGGGTACTGTACTTCAGAACAGTGGTGGCTCCAGAGGTGGGGCTGCAGCACAGTCCAAAATATAAATATGGGGAGCCACACCAACTGCCGGTGAGTCCGTTTGAAATGGCAGCTGGTGGTAGTTGGTGTGGCTCCCCTATTTAAATGCTGGACTCCGCTGCAGCCGCACCTCTGGAGCTGCCACTGCTTCAGAATGTTGGCATGTATGTTATTCAGTGGTAAATAGGCACTATCGCTGGACTATACATTAGTAAATACTAAAATCACAGAAGCATTATTGCTTCTTTTATGATACTGTAGTATTAACTGACATCACCAAGGGAGTGGTACAGCCTGTACAGTAGTATCTACTGTCATCATAAAGACAATACTGCTTGACTATACAGTAGTAAATGCTGACATCACAAAGGCATTATTGCTGATTTTAGCATAATTTCTGTTGGATGTCATTTTGACAAAGTCTTCAACGACACAAACATCATACTATCTATGTGTGCCCCTGTGCCACCCCTATAGACCCCATTGCTACCCACCATCACTCATTTTTCCATACATTGTCAAATGAAGTATCTATATTATGATGTATAGTTTGCATACTCCTTCTAGTGATTTGTTAATTATGTATATAAAATTTATTGTAATCTGTAAAGGGCTCCGAATTCTATCTGATTTCTCAATATACCTATCCCATAACACTCTGCGCAGGAAAGCCTAATTACTGTAGATAAATAATTACTTGTTTTACAACAAACTAACTGAAAAAGAGAACTGACTTAATAATACAAAGGGGATGATATCAGGATCCAGAAGACAGCGGCATCCCGATGGTCAGGATCCACTGGCGTATTTATAATGGGTGCAGTGTGTGCGGTGCATACGGGCCCCTGGGCGTCCAGGTGGGACCACACCGCACACCCTGCACCCATTAATTGAAATATTTACCGTCCAGAGTCCCACAGCACAGCAGCAGCACTGCCGAAATCACTGGGAAAATGATGCAGCACCATTTTCTTGGTGATTTGCACATTTGCAGTAGGAAAATCATTGGGAAAATGGGCACTGCGCCATTTTCCTGGAGATCTGTGCATGAGCTGTAGACTCTCGGACAGCGCTAGGGGCCCCTAGGGGACCCTAGTGCCCAGAGTCTACACTGCTCTGCCGTCTAGAGAGGAGGGGGCCCAGCCGGAGCCTGCTCAAGGGCCTCCTCCTCCCTAGAAACATCCCCATCAGGATCCCAACATCTTTTATGCCAAACCCCCAACTCTAACCCTCCCTACCTACAGCCTAATGCTCTCCCCCAGTAGCCTAACCCTAAATGTACCTCTTAGCGCCTAACCCTAACCCTTACTTCTTAGTGTCTTACCCTAGCTATATAGTAACCCATAACTATATAGTATTAAATACTGACTATAAAGTATTAAATACTGACTAACTATATAGTAACCCATATCTATATAGTATTACATGCTGACATCACAGTTGCACTATTGCTTGACTATACAATAGTAACTACTGACATCACAAAGTTTCTATTTCTTGACTTTACAGTGGTATGACCTGACATTACAAAAGCATTAATGCTTCTTTTACCATAGTAATTACTGATATCACAAAGGCACTATTGCAGCTATACAGAAGCATCTATTGACATCACAAAGGAAATATTGCTTGATTAACAGTAGTAATACTGACATTAGAGAAGCTTATACAGTCATATTATCTACTGACAGCACCAAGGCATTATTGCAGCCTATACATCTATTTACAACACAAATGCACTATCACCTGACTATACAGTACTAACTACTGTGGAAAAAAAGCAGTGGCCACATTCATATTCTGACCCGGAAATTGAATAAGAAACAAAAGGAAAATGGAAAGGGGAGACAAAAGGCAGAGTAATCAGCAGTGAGATGTCATGTCCCTCAGTATAGTGACAGCTGTCTTGTCAGTCAGAGAGGTCATTAAGTATAGGAGGTCATTCCTTTAGAATGTAAGCTCTCATGAGTAGGGCCCTCTTCCCTCATGTGCTTATCCTTTTCTTACGTTAATAATCCTCAACTGCCCAAATCCTGCAGTTTTTTGACCACCTTGAAACTTATCTCTATGTTGTTTACTGCTTAGTATGCCTAGTTACTTTGTACTTGTCCTATATTGTCTTCAACTGTAAGTCACTGTTTTCCTGTTTTGATAATGTGCATATGTACTCTGTAATTGGGCGCTGCGGAACTCTTGTGGCGCCATATAAATAAAGGATAATAATAATAATATAAAGGGAAGAGAGGGAGAAAGGGGCAAATAACTTGCTGATCCGCGTGTTTTCCGACAATTGCCGTTTTTTTGACAGTCGAAAAAAACTGCATTTTCATTGAAAGGGTCAAATGCAAATTCTACCTAAAACTGTTGAAAAGTGTAGTTTTTCCAGCTATCAAAAAAACTGGCACAAATTGAATATACCTCATAACGAGAAGGAGAGAAAGTGACAGAAACAGAGGAAAAGGACTATAACAGAGGATGACAGTATTTTCATACTGGCGAAAATGGTGTTTAAAGGAGTAAATACATTTGAAGCAAATTATATATACATGTATATGAGTGTTTAATTAATTGAGACAAAGTGCAGGTACCTCATTTAACTTAAATTTAATTCCCTCAAACTAGTAACAACTTGCTAACATTTAATGAAGCAACATCTCTGAGAGTAGGAGGCTCCATTTATAAATATATTCTTCTTCTTATATGTTATCACCTCAGCAAAACTTTGTCATTATATAATAAATGGTGTCATTATTACAAAAGCAGGGGTCTACTACGATAGACCAGCGCTTGGGCTCCCGGCGCCCAGCATACCGGCGCCGGGATCCTGACCGCTGGAATGTCAGCAGTGGGGTGAGCGCAAAAGAGCCCCTTGCGGGCACAGTGGCACGCTGCACGTGCCACGCTATTTATTCTCCCACCAGGAGTGTCATGGACACCTCAAGAGGGAAAATTGCTGTTGGATTCCTGACGGTCGGGATTCCGGCGCCTTTATGCAGAGCGCCGGGAACCCGACAGCCAGGATATCGAGCGCCTCCCAGATCTAGAAAGACTGACTTTTCCATTTTGCTTGCTGCAATATACTTGGAGTTAGTGAGATTTTGATTGTACTTGCAATCAAAACAACGTGCAGCCATATAGAACAAAACCACAGAAAGCAGAGTATATTACCAGTTACTTTATAAAGACTAATCCAAAGAGACTTGTCATATACAACTTCTAAGGAGATACAACTAAACTTTGTATTTAGGCTCATCACCAAGTGGTAATTTGCAGACTTAAATGAGAGATTGAATGTCAAGAGCCAGTCTAATGACACCTTCAGTGCAGGATCACTACCTAAATGATACCGAGTTCTTCTATGTGCACCAACAAACTTATTTGACCAGGTTAAACTAATTGACTTTTATATGTACATCATAAAGGTATCAGTTTATTGAAATAATTATTTACTGCTTTGAGTGAGGGATGGAGTGAATGTGTGTATTGAGTAACTACAGTATCAACTGTTGAATACCACCAAAGGAATACTTTACTATACTTTGTTTAAATGTACAGTTTAATTGGTGTACCAGTTTCAATATAAAGTGCTATATCTATCCCTCTATTCAAGTGGGAATTCAAATAAATTGTAATATTTTGGTTGTTGTCTTATACATGAAACCTCTTGACATGCTTGAATAAATACTCTTACTCTGTTGGGTAAGGTCTTTCCAGTCACTGTTATAATATTGATTAGTTGGGAGCAGGGCCGTAACTAGGTGTGTGCCGATGGTGCACTTGCACTGAAGGTGCACCATCGGCAGCACCCAAACACCCCCCCGCCCTCAGCATGGTCACAGTCACTGTCACTACTCACTACAGCGCTGCCTCCTGTCATCTGCTGCCCACCGGAGCCACCGCCTCTGAAGTACTGTGAGCTCCACATTTTGCATCCCCCCCCAGCATAACCACAGTGCTGCCTGTCTCCCGCTGGAGCCGCCACCTCTGTAGGGACTCTGAGTGCCGTGCTCCGAGTCCTGCCGGCGCCTGTCTCCTCTCGCCGTCTCTACAGGGGAAACGGGAGCGCTGCAATCAGCTCCCTGGTCTCTGCCTCTCTCAGCAGCCAGCCTCCCGAATTAAAACAGATGGATGCCAGGTCACAGGTGATTCTCTCTATCGCTCTCTCTCTCTCTCTCTCTCTCTCTCTCTCTCTCCCATTAAAGGGGGACTGCTGTCATAATGTGTAAAAAAACAAAAAAGAGGGACTGCCTGCCATAATCTGTAAATAGGGGGATTGCCTGCAATAATGTTTTTTTTAAAATGGGGACTGCCTGTCATAATTTGTAAAACAGGGGACTCTGCCTGCCAAATGTGTAAAATAGGGGACTCTGCCTGCATAATGTGTAAACAAAACAAAAAAAACCTCCCCTTCCCCATGAAGCTACGCCCCTGTAATTTTTGTGAGCGCCTCCGGCATGCACTGGCCCTTATTTGGGGAAGGGGGGGTGCCGATGCTGTATCTTGCACCAGTGGCGTCACAAGGCTCCTGGAGGAGGGTGACACCAAATGTCAGCTCCTCCGCACTGACAGGAACCAGGTGCTGCGGTGACGCCTCTGTCTTGCACACAGCGCTAAAATGTCTAGTTACGGCACTGGTTGGGAGAGTCAGAACATAGTCTAACATACCATTACATTGAACCACAGGGGTTTCCCGAGTTGACCCTTGGTGGATTTCCTTCTTCAATCAACAAATCAGGTGGATGCACCTTCAGAAATATAGAGAAACTGATCTGAAAGGTGTAGCCTGTCAACCAAACACCATCTACAGGTGAGCAGGTGTTATAATATATTGTCTGCATATTTATTTTAATATCTAACTACCTGGAGTTTATTATTTGTTATAATAGATTATTACTTTTTTTATTATGCTATTGTTGTTTTTATGTTTGTGCAAAAGAGCACCACCTGAATCTTTGTGCTTCCATTTTACCTTTAATACTGAGTTAATATCACCTCTTGGAATAAAATAAATGACTGAAAAGGTGATCATTTACAATGAATTATTTGCATCTAGATCAATGTGTTTAACTGAACCACCTCCCTCTGGTGCCCCAGGTTCTCTTAATCCAACACAGATCAGTGAGGTTCCTTGGGAAGCAGAAATGATCTGTAAGAAAGCCTGGTTCATCCAGATACCTCAGTTATTTTATTATTGTATATTTTTTTTATATATTTCCACCAATGCCTGTAGTCATGTACAGTCAGTATGAGAGTAGCAGACATTACATACAAATTCCACATCTAGTAGGACTATAGTCAGGTGCCTCACAAAATTCCTGATTAAAAACCTAGGACACATTAGGAAACTCCCATGATCCACCTAGGTCTTATGCCATGCTCACATGCTGTGAAGTCATGTCATGAAAATTAGAGATGAGCGGGTTCGGTTTCTCTGAATCCGAACCCGCACGAACTTCATGTTTTTTTTCACGGGTCCGAGCGACTCGGATCTTCCCGCCTTGCTCGGTTAACCCGAGCGCGCCCGAACGTCATCATGACGCTGTCGGATTCTCGCGAGACTCGGATTCTATATAAGGAGCCGCGCGTCGCCGCCATTTTCACACGTGCATTGAGATTGATAGGGAGAGGACGTGGCTGGCGTCCTCTCCATTTAGATTAGGAGAGAGAGAGAGATTGACCTGAGGCTGATACTGTAGAAGAGAGTGCAGAGTTTAGTGACTGACCACAGTGACCACCAGCAGTGCAGTTGTTTTATTTAATATATCCGTTCTCTGCCTGAAAAAAACGGTACACACAGTGACTCAGTCACATACCATATCTGTGTGCACTGCTCAGCCCAGTGTGCTGCATGCCTGCATCATCTATGTATATATATCTGACTGTGCTCAGCTCACACAGCTTATAATTGTGGGGGAGACTGGGGAGCACTGCAGTGCCAGTTATAGGTTATAGCAGGAGCCAGGAGTACAAGACAGTCACATACCATATCTGTGTGCACTGCTCAGCCCAGTGTGCTGCATCATCTATGTATATATTATATATCTGACTGTGCTCAGCTCACACAGCTTATAATTGTGGGGGAGACTGGGGAGCACTGCAGTGCCAGTTATAGGTTATAGCAGGAGCCAGGAGTACATATTATATTAAAATTAAACAGTGCACACTTTTGCTGCAGGAGTGCCACTGCCAGTGTGACTGACCAGTGACCTGACCACACTGACCACCAGTATAGTTAGTAGTATACTATATTGTGATTGCCTGAAAAAGTTAAACACTCGTCGTGTGACTTCACTTGTGTGGTGTTTTTTTTTTTACTCTATAAAAAACTCATTCTGCTGACAGACAGTGTCCAGCAGGTCCGTCATTATATAATATATATACCTGTCCGGCTGCAGTAGTGATATATATATACTTTTTATATCATTATTTATCATCCAGTCGCAGCAGACACAGTACGGTAGTTCACGGCTGTAGCTACCTCTGTGTCGGCACTCGGCAGTCCATCCATAATTGTATACCACCTACCCGTGGTTTTTTTTTCTTTCTTCTTTATACATACATACTACTACATCTCTTTATCAACCAGTCTATATTAGCAGCAGACACAGTACAGTACGGTAGTTCACGGCTGTGGCTACCTCTGTGTCGGCACTCGGCAGTCCGTCCATAATTGTATACCACCTAACCGTGGTTTTTTTTTCTTTCTTCTTTATACATACATACTACGACATCTCTTTATCAACCAGTCTATATTAGCAGCAGACACAGTACAGTACGGTAGTTCACGGCTGTGGCTACCTCTGTGTCGGCACTCGGCAGTCCGTCCATAATTGTATACCACCTAACCGTGGTTTTTTTTTCTTTCTTCTTCATACATACATACTACGACATCTCTTTATCAACCAGTCTATATTAGCAGCAGACACAGTACAGTACGGTAGTTCACGGCTGTGGCTACCTCTGTGTCGGCACTCGGCAGTCCGTCCATAATTGTATACCACCTAACCGTGGTTTTTTTTTCTTTCTTCTTTATACATACATACTACGACATCTCTTTATCAACCAGTCTATATTAGCAGCAGACACAGTACAGTACGGTAGTTCACGGCTGTGGCTACCTCTGTGTCGGCACTCGGCAGTCCGTCCATAATTGTATACCACCTAACCGTGGTTTTTTTTTCTTTCTTCTTCATACATACATACTACGACATCTCTTTATCAACCAGTCTATATTAGCAGCAGACACAGTACAGTACGGTAGTTCACGGCTGTGGCTACCTCTGTGTCGGCACTCGGCAGTCCGTCCATAATTGTATACCACCTAACCGTGGTTTTTTTTTCTTTCTTCTTTATACATACATACTACGACATCTCTTTATCAACCAGTCTATATTAGCAGCAGACACAGTACAGTACGGTAGTTCACGGCTGTGGCTACCTCTGTGTCGGCACTCGGCAGTCCGTCCATAATTGTATACCACCTAACCGTGGTTTTTTTCTTTCTTCTTCATACATACATACTACGACATCTCTTTATCAACCAGTCTATATTAGCAGCAGACACAGTACAGTACGGTAGTTCACGGCTGTGGCTACCTCTGTGTCGGCACTCGGCAGTCCGTCCATAATTGTATACCACCTAACCGTGGTTTTTTTTTCTTTCTTCTTTATACATACATACTACGACATCTCTTTATCAACCAGTCTATATTAGCAGCAGACACAGTACAGTACGGTAGTTCACGGCTGTGGCTACCTCTGTGTCGGCACTCGGCAGTCCGTCCATAATTGTATACCACCTAACCGTGGTTTTTTTTTCTTTCTTCTTCATACATACATACTACGACATCTCTTTATCAACCAGTCTATATTAGCAGCAGACACAGTACAGTACGGTAGTTCACGGCTGTGGCTACCTCTGTGTCGGCACTCGGCAGTCCGTCCATAATTGTATACCACCTACCCGTGGTTTTTTTTTTCTTCTTTATACATACATACTACTATATCTCTTTATCAACCAGTCTATATTAGCAGCAGACACAGTACGGTAGTTCACGGCTGTAGCTACCTCTATGTCGGCACTCGGCAGTCCGTCCATAATTGTATACTAGTATCCATCCATCTCCATTGTTTACCTGAGGTGCCTTTTAGTTGTGCCTATTAAAATATGGAGAACAAAAATGTTGAGGTTCCAAAATTAGGGAAAGATCAAGATCCACTTCCACCTCGTGCTGAAGCTGCTGCCACTAGTCATGGCCGAGATGATGAAATGCCAGCAACGTCGTCTGCCAAGGCCGATGCCCAATGTCATAGTACAGAGCATGTCAAATCCAAAACACCAAATATCAGTAAAAAAAGGACTCCAAAACCTAAAATAAAATTGTCGGAGGAGAAGCGTAAACTTGCCAATATGCCATTTACCACACGGAGTGGCAAGGAACGGCTGAGGCCCTGGCCTATGTTCATGGCTAGTGGTTCAGCTTCACATGAGGATGGAGGCACTCAGCCTCTCGCTAGAAAAATGAAAAGACTCAAGCTGGCAAAAGCAGTAGCACCGCAAAGAACTGTGCGTTCTTCGAAATCCCAAATCCACAAGGAGAGTCCAATTGTGTCGGTTGCGATGCCTGACCTTCCCAACACTGGACGTGAAGAGCATGCGCCTTCCACCATTTGCACGCCCCCTGCAAGTGCTGGAAGGAGCACCCGCAGTCCAGTTCCTGATAGTCAGATTGAAGATGTCAGTGTTGAAGTACACCAGGATGAGGAGGATATGGGTGTTGCTGGCGCTGGGGAGGAAATTGACCAGGAGGATTCTGATGGTGAGGTGGTTTGTTTAAGTCAGGCACCCGGGGAGACACCTGTTGTCTGTGGGAGGAATATGGCCGTTGACATGCCTGGTGAAAATACCAAAAAAATCAGCTCTTCGGTGTGGAACTATTTCAACAGAAATGCGGACAACAGGTGTCAAGCCGTGTGTTCCCTTTGTCAAGCTGTAATAAGTAGGGGTAAGGACGTTAACCACCTCGGAACATCCTCCCTTATACGTCACCTGCAGCGCATTCATAATAAGTCAGTGACAAGTTCAAAAACTTTGGGTGACAGCGGAAGCAGTCCACTGACCAGTAAATCCCTTCCTCTTGTAACCAAGCTCACGCAAACCACCCCACCAACTCCCTCAGTGTCAATTTCCTCCTTCCCCAGGAATGCCAATAGTCCTGCAGGCCATGTCACTGGCAATTCTGACGAGTCCTCTCCTGCCTGGGATTCCTCCGATGCATCCTTGCGTGTAACGCCTACTGCTGCTGGCGCTGCTGCTGTTGTTGCTGCTGGGAGTCGATGGTCATCCCAGAGGGGAAGTCGTAAGCCCACTTGTACGACTTCCAGTAAGCAATTGACTGTTCAACAGTCCTTTGCGAGGAAGATGAAATATCACAGCAGTCATCCTGCTGCAAAGCGGATAACTGAGGCCTTGACAACTATGTTGGTGTTAGACGTGCGTCCGGTATCCGCCGTTAGTTCACAGGGAACTAGACAATTTATTGAGGCAGTGTGCCCCCGTTACCAAATACCATCTAGGTTCCACTTCTCTAGGCAGGCGATACCGAAAATGTACACGGACGTCAGAAAAAGACTCACCAGTGTCCTAAAAAATGCAGTTGTACCCAATGTCCACTTAACCACGGACATGTGGACAAGTGGAGCAGGGCAGGGTCAGGACTATATGACTGTGACAGCCCACTGGGTAGATGTATGGACTCCCGCCGCAAGAACAGCAGCGGCGGCACCAGTAGCAGCATCTCGCAAACGCCAACTCTTTCCTAGGCAGGCTACGCTTTGTATCACCGGTTTCCAGAATACGCACACAGCTGAAAACCTCTTACGGCAACTGAGGAAGATCATCGCGGAATGGCTTACCCCAATTGGACTCTCCTGTGGATTTGTGGCATCGGACAACGCCAGCAATATTGTGTGTGCATTAAATATGGGCAAATTCCAGCACGTCCCATGTTTTGCACATACCTTGAATTTGGTGGTGCAGAATTATTTAAAAAACGACAGGGGCGTGCAAGAGATGCTGTCGGTGGCCAGAAAAATTGCGGGACACTTTCGGCGTACAGGCACCACGTACAGAAGACTGGAGCACCACCAAAAACTACTGAACCTGCCCTGCCATCATCTGAAGCAAGAAGTGGTAACGAGGTGGAATTCAACCCTCTATATGCTTCAGAGGTTGGAGGAGCAGCAAAAGGCCATTCAAGCCTATACAATTGAGCACGATATAGGAGGTGGAATGCACCTGTCTCAAGCGCAGTGGAGAATGATTTCAACGTTGTGCAAGGTTCTGATGCCCTTTGAACTTGCCACACGTGAAGTCAGTTCAGACACTGCCAGCCTGAGTCAGGTCATTCCCCTCATCAGGCTTTTGCAGAAGAAGCTGGAGACATTGAAGGAGGAGCTAACACGGAGCGATTCCGCTAGGCATGTGGGACTTGTGGATGGAGCCCTTAATTCGCTTAACAAGGATTCACGGGTGGTCAATCTGTTGAAATCAGAGCACTACATTTTGGCCACCGTGCTCGATCCTAGATTTAAAGCCTACCTTGGATCTCTCTTTCCGGCAGACACAAGTCTGCTGGGGTTGAAAGACCTGCTGGTGAGAAAATTGTCAAGTCAAGCGGAACGCGACCTGTCAACATCTCCTCCTTCACATTCTCCCGCAACTGGGGGTGCGAGGAAAAGGCTCAGAATTCCGAGCCCACCCGCTGGCGGTGATGCAGGGCAGTCTGGAGCGACTGCTGATGCTGACATCTGGTCCGGACTGAAGGACCTGACAACGGTTACGGACATGTCGTCTACTGTCACTGCATATGATTCTCTCACCATTGAAAGAATGGTGGAGGATTATATGAGTGACCGCATCCAAGTAGGCACGTCACACAGTCCATACTTATACTGGCAGGAAAAAGAGGCAATTTGGAGGCCATTGCACAAACTGGCTTTATTCTACCTAAGTTGCCCTCCCACAAGTGTGTACTCCGAAAGAGTGTTTAGTGCCGCCGCTCACCTTGTCAGCAATCGGCGTACGAGGTTACATCCAGAAAATGTGGAGAAGATGATGTTCATTAAAATGAATTATAATCAATTCCTCCGCGGAGACATTGACCAGCAGCAATTGCCTCCACAAAGTACACAGGGAGCTGAGATGGTGGATTCCAGTGGGGACGAATTGATAATCTGTGAGGAGGGGGATGTACACGGTGATATATCGGAGGGTGATGATGAGGTGGACATCTTGCCTCTGTAGAGCCAGTTTGTGCAAGGAGAGATTAATTGCTTCTTTTTTGGGGGGGGGGTCCAAACCAACCCGTCATATCAGTCACAGTCGTGTGGCAGACCCTGTCACTGAAATGATGGGTTGGTTAAAGTGTGCATGTCCTGTTTTGTTTATACAACATAAGGGTGGGTGGGAGGGCCCAAGGACAATTCCATCTTGCACCTCTTTTTTCTTTTATTTTTCTTTGCGTCATGTGCTGTTTGGGGAGGGTTTTTTGGAAGGGACATCCTGCGTGACACTGCAGTGCCACTCCTAAATGGGCCCGGTGTTTGTGTCGGCCACTAGGGTCGCTAATCTTACTCACACAGTCAGCTACCTCATTGCGCCTCTTTTTTTCTTTGCGTCATGTGCTGATTGGGGAGGGTTTTTTGGAAGGGACATCCTGCGTGACACTGCAGTGCCACTCCTAAATGGGCCCGGTGTTTGTGTCGGCCACTAGGGTCGCTAATCTTACTCACACAGTCAGCTACCTCATTGCGCCTCTTTTTTTCTTTGCGTCATGTGCTGATTGGGGAGGGTTTTTTGTAAGGGACATCCTGCGTGACACTGCAGTGCCACTCCTAAATGGGCCCGGTGTTTGTGTCGGCCACTAGGGTCGCTAATCTTACTCACACAGTCAGCTACCTCATTGCGCCTCTTTTTTTCTTTGCGTCATGTGCTGATTGGGGAGGGTTTTTTGGAAGGGACATCCTGCGTGACACTGCAGTGCCACTCCTAAATGGGCCCGGTGTTTGTGTCGGCCTCTAGGGTCGCTAATCTTACTCACACAGTCAGCTACCTCATTGCGCCTCTTTTTTTCTTTGCGTCATGTGCTGATTGGGGAGGGTTTTTTGGAAGGGACATCCTGCGTGACACTGCAGTGCCACTCCTAAATGGGCCCGGTGTTTGTGTCGGCCACTAGGGTCGCTAATCTTACTCACACAGTCAGCTACCTCATTGCGCCTCTTTTTTTCTTTGCGTCATGTGCTGATTGGGGAGGGTTTTTTGGAAGGGACATCCTGCGTGACACTGCAGTGCCACTCCTAAATGGGCCCGGTGTTTGTGTCGGCCACTAGGGTCGCTAATCTTACTCACACAGTCAGCTACCTCATTGCGCCTCTTTTTTTCTTTGCGTCATGTGCTGATTGGGGAGGGTTTTTTGGAAGGGACATCCTGCGTGACACTGCAGTGCCACTCCTAAATGGGCCCGGTGTTTGTGTCGGCCACTAGGGTCGCTAATCTTACTCACACAGTCAGCTACCTCATTGCGCCTCTTTTTTTCTTTGCGTCATGTGCTGATTGGGGAGGGTTTTTTGGAAGGGACATCCTGCGTGACACTGCAGTGCCACTCCTAAATGGGCCCGGTGTTTGTGTCGGCCACTAGGGTCGCTAATCTTACTCACACAGTCAGCTACCTCATTGCGCCTCTTTTTTTCTTTGCGTCATGTGCTGATTGGGGAGGGTTTTTTGGAAGGGACATCCTGCGTGACACTGCAGTGCCACTCCTAAATGGGCCCGGTGTTTGTGTCGGCCACTAGGGTCGCTAATCTTACTCACACAGTCAGCTACCTCATTGCGCCTCTTTTTTTCTTTGCGTCATGTGCTGATTGGGGAGGGTTTTTTGGAAGGGACATCCTGCGTGACACTGCAGTGCCACTCCTAAATGGGCCCGGTGTTTGTGTCGGCCACTAGGGTCGCTTATCTTACTCACACAGTCAGCTACCTCATTGCGCCTCTTTTTTTCTTTGCGTCATGTGCTGATTGGGGAGGGTTTTTTGGAAGGGACATCCTGCGTGACACTGCAGTGCCACTCCTAGATGGGCCAGGTGTTTGTGTCGGCCACTAGTGTCGCTTAGCTTAGTCATCCAGCGACCTTGGTGCAAATTTTAGGACTAAAAATAATATTGTGAGGTGTGAGGTATTCAGAATAGACTGAAAATGAGTGGAAATTATGGTTTTTGAGGTTAATAATAATATGGGATCAAAATGACCCCCAAATTCTATGATTTAAGCTGTTTTTTAGGGTTTTTTGAAAAAAACACCCGAATTCAAAACACACCCGAATCCGACAAAAAAAATTCGGTGAGGTTTTGCCAAAACGCGGTCGAACCCAAAACACGGCCGCGGAACCGAACCCAAAACCAAAACACAAAACCCGAAAAATTTCAGGCGCTCATCTCTAATGAAAATCCCCTTACACCAGCAAAAATCAGGGCTGTAAAACATGGTAAATCAATAACAGCATGTATTTTGATGCCAGCTGGAAAGGGGACCTTATATTGTGAATCAATCTCAAGAGTAGTGAGAAATGAGATAACTGGTTTCAATCAACAGTATTTAGTATATATTGGAAATTATAAAACCTTTTCCCACGCTTGATGTCTTTACCAGATTATGGATGTATGAATGAGTATCCACCTTATTGACATACGTGTTGTGTCACCTGCTGATCAGTCACCTGAGGCTATGCGGGGTAGGGTGGGTAGTGCAGTGTTCATGCTAGGATGTGTTAGCAGGGCGTCATGCCCTGCCCTTAATGCAGCGTTCTGCAAAAACAGCTTCCTGCTCTCCCAGCATGTATAGATGCTGTGCACATGCACACTGCATCCATTCACGCTACAGGAGAGCCCTTGGGGGAAGCCCAGAACCTCTGTATGTGCTTGGCAAACCCCAACAGTGACGCTGCTGGCCACCCATGCCCCTTTTAGTGAAGTCTGTGCGGGCTGCACAGCCCACTTTAATGATGCTTTAGAGCCACGTATCTATAACTCTACATTGTGCTTTCACCTTGCCAAAGGCACCCAGAAGTGCCCACTAGCTGGAACAGATCACAGCTTCTGGTTTCTGTTCCACAGTGGAATGCAAATCACGGAAACACTAGAGCCAGCCCATGATTTTGCCTTGTATGTGAGTCCCCCTTTTTATAAAATGGCGGTGATCTGCTGTCATCCCGCCACTTCAGAGATCTCAGACTCCATTACATCCAGCCTATTATTGCAGTATTTAGCATAATATCTTTTGGATGTCACTTTGTACAAGTCACCAATGGCACAAATATCATCTTCAACCATCTAGGCCACTCCCAGAGACCACCCATTGTTACCTGCTTTCACTCTTTTTTCAATACATTGTCAAATGAAATATCTACAGTATATTATGATGTATAGTTTGCATTCTGCTGTTAATGATGTGTATAAAATATCTTACAATCCATTAAGAGCTCCGAATTCTGATTTCTCAATATACCTATCCCATAACACCCAGTGCAGGAAAATTAACAAGACCCCTTTAAATATATCACTATTTGCTTTATCACAAACTGAATGAAAAAATTGACTTAACAGTACTAATATCATAAAGGCAGAGGCGTATCTAGGGTTTTTGGAGCCCAGGTCAATAATGGCGCCCCCCCCAAAAATAATAATAATAATAATAATAATAAAAATAATAAATAAATAAAATGATAATAATAAAAAAAAAAAAATACAAAAGGAAAGTATGTGCAGACGCCACCGGTGTCACTGTATATAAAGATGTCAGCGTGTGTATGTATAGATGTAGGTGCAGTGGTCGAAGTTGAATTTTTGAAGACGGAATGAAAGAGTGCAGATAGCAATTATGCGCGCGCCGTCGGCGCGCGCGCTCCGGAAAAGGGGCGCGGTCACTCAAAAGGGGCGTGTCCTTCAGTGTAATAGGACCCCTTATACTATCTAGTACTGGTGCCCCTTTCACATTATAGCACACGGTATGAGCCGAAATTGACATTACCCCACACGGTATGAGCCGAAATTCACATTATAGCACACAGTATGAGCCGAAATTCACATTACCCCACATGGTATGAGCCAAAATTCACATTATAGCACACAGTATGAGCCGAAATTCACATTACCCCACATGGTATGAGCCAAAATTCACATTATAGAACACAGTATGAAACGAAATTCACATTATAGCACACGGTATGAGCCAAAATTCACATTACTCCACATGGTATGAGCCAAAATTCACATTACCCCACACGGTATGAGCCGAAATTCACATTACAGCACACGGTATGAGCCAAAATTCACATTACCCCACACGGTATGAGCCGAAATTCACATTATAGCACACGGTATGAGCCAAAATTCACATTACCCCACACGGTATGAGCCGAAATTCACATTATAGCTCATGATATGAGCCAAAAATAAGATTTTAAACCTACCGGTAAATCTATGTCTCCTAGTCCGTAGAGGATGCTGGGGACTCCGTAAGGACCATGGGGTATAGACGGGCTCCGCAGGAGATAGGGCACCTAAAAAGAACTTTGACTATGGGTGTGCACTGGCTCCTCCCTCTATGCCCCTCCTCCAGACCTCAGTTAGAGAACTGTGCCCAGAGGAGATGGACAATACAAGGCAGGATTTAGCAATCCAAGGGCAAGATTCACACCAGCCCACACCAATCATACCATGTAACCTGGAACCTACATAACCAGTTAACAGTATGAACAAAAAACAACAGTAAAGGTCCAAGACCGATGTCAACTGTAACATAACCCTTATGTAAGCAACAACTATATACAAGTCTTGCAGAGTTTCCGCACTGGGACGGGCGCCCAGCATCCTCTACGGACTAGGAGAAATAGATTTACCGGTAGGTTTAAAATCTTATTTTCTCTTACATCCTAGAGGATGCTGGGGACTCCGTAAGTACCATGGGGTTTATACCAAAGCATCCAATCGGGCGGGAGAGTGCGGATGACTCTGCAGCACCGACTGAGCAAACGCTAGGTCCTCATCAGCCAGGGTATCAAACTTGTAGAATTTAGCAAAAGTGTTTGATCCCGACCACGTCGCCGCTCGGCAAAGTTGTAAAGCCGAGATGCCTCGGGCAGCCGCCCAAGAAGAGTCCACCTTCCTAGTGGAATGGGCCTTAACCAAATTTGGTACCGGCAATCCAGCCGTAGAGTGAGCCTGCTGAATCGTATTACAGATCCAGCGAGCAATAGTCTGCTTTGAAGCAGGTGCGCCAATCTTATTGGCCGCATACAGGACAAACAGAGCCTCTGTTTTCCTAATTCTAGCCGTCCTGGCTACATAAATTTTTAAGGCCCTGACTACGTCCAGGGATCTGGAATCCTCCAGGTCACCAGTAGCCACAGGCACCACAATAGGTTGATTCATATGGAACGACGAAACCACTTTAGGCAAAAATTGCGGACGTGTCCTCAATTCAGCTCGATCCACATGAAAAATCAAGTAGGGGCAGTACGGATGGTGTAATGGTTAGCATTACTGCCTCACAGCACTGAGGTCATGGGTTCGATTCCCACCATGGCCCTAACTGTGCGGAGTTTGTATATTCTCCCCGTACTTGCGTGGGTTTCCTCCGGGTACTCCGGTTTCCTCCCACAATCCAAAAATATACTGGTAGGTTAATTGGATCCCAACAAAATTAACACTAGTATGAATGTGTCTGTGTACATGGGGCAGGGACTGATGTGAATGGGCAAATATTCTCTGTACAGCGCTGCGGAATGTGTGTGCGCTATATAAATAACTAGTAATAAATAAATAAATAAATAAATAAGTAGGGGCTCTTGTGTGATAGAGCCGCCAATTCTGACACTCGCCTTGCTGATGCTAAGGCCAACAACATTACCACCTTCCAGGTAAGAAATTTCAACTCAACCTTGTTAAGCTGTTCAAACCAGTGTGATTTTAGGAACTGCAACACCACGTTCAGGTCCCATGGTGCCACTGGAGGCACAAAAGGGGGCTGTATGTGCAGCACTCCCTTTACAAACGTCTGGACTTCTGGAAGAGAAGCCAATTCCTTCTGAAAGAAAATCGAGAGGGACGAAATCTGTACCTTAACCGAGCCTAATTTCAGGCCCATATCCACTCCTGTCTGTAGGAAATGGAGAAGACGACCCAAATGAAAATCTTCCGTAGGTGCATTCTTGGTCTCACACCAAGACACATACTTTCGCCAGATACGGTGATAATGTTTTATCGTCACCTCCTTCCTAGCCTTTATTAAAGTAGGGATGACCTCTTTCGGAATCCCCTTTTTTGCTAGGATTCAGCGTTCAACCGCCATGCCGTCAAACGTAACCGCGGTAAGTCTTGAAATACACAGGGCCCCTGCTGCAATAGGTCTTCCCTCAGAGGAAGAGGCCAGGGGTTTCCTGTGAGCATCTCTTGTAGATCCGAGTACCAAGCCCTTCGAGGCCAGTCTGGGACCACGAGTATCGTCTGTACTCTTCTTCGTCTTATGATCTTCAACACTTTCGTGATGTGAGGAAGAGGAGGGAACACGTAGACCCAGTCGAACACCCACGGTGTTACCAGTGCGTCTACTGCTACTGCCTGAGGGTCCTGAGACCTGGCGCAACACCTCCGAAGTTTTTGTTGAGGCGTGACGCCATCATGTCTATTTGACGAGTTCCCCAAAGACGTGTTACGTCTGCAAAGACTTCTTGATGAAGTCCCCACTCTCCTGGATGGAGATCGTGTCTGCTGAGGAAGTCTGCTTCCCAGCTGTCCACTCCCAGAATGAAGACAGCCGACAGAGCGCTTACATGATTTTCCACCCAGCGAAGGATCCTTGTGGCTTCCGCCATTGCGACTCTGCTTCTTGTCCCGCCTTGGCGGTTCACATGAGCCACTGCTGTGACATTGTCTGATTGAATCAGAACCGGAAGGTTTCGAAGAAAACTCTCCGCTTGTCGAAGGCCGTTGTAAATTGCCCTGAGTTCCAACACATTGATGTGTAGACAGGACTCCTGGTCTGACCAAAGACCCTGAAAAGTCCTTCCCTGTGTGATCGCTCCCCATCCTCGGAGGCTCGCGTCCGTGGTAACCAGGATCCAGTCCTGAATCCCGAACCTGCGACCCTCCAGCAGGTGAGCACTTTGCAACCACCACAGGAGGGACACTCTGGTTCCTGGGGACAGAGTTATTTTCCGATGTAAATGCAGATGGGACCCGGACCACTTGTCCAGAAGGTCCCATTGAAAAGTCCTTGCATGGAACCTTCCGAAGGGAAAGGACTAGTAGGCCGCCACCATTTTGCCCAGAACTCGAGTGCATTGGTGAACCGACACCCTTTTCGGTTTTAGCAGGTCTCTGACCATGTTCTGGATGTCTTGGGCTTTCTCTATTGGGAGGAAGACCTTCATTTGTTCCCTATCCAGTATCATACCTAGGAACGGTAGTCGAGTTGTCGGAATCAACTGTGACTTCGGTAGATTTAGATCTCAGAGAGAGCGCCACACTGCTCAGCAATTTCTCTCTTGATCTCGCTTTTATCAGGAGATCGTCCAAGTATGGGATAATTGTGACCCCATGCTTGCGCAGGACCACCATCATTTCCGCCATTATCTTGGTGAAAATCCTCGGGGGGCCATGGAAATTCCAAACGGCAACGTCTGAAATTGGTAATGACAATCCTGTACAGCGAATCTCAGGTTCCTGATGAGGGGCATATATGGGGACATGTAGGTACGCATCCTTTATGTCCAGAGACACCATAAACTCCCCCTCCTCCATGTTGGCTATTATAGCCCTGAGTGATTCCATTTTGCGTTTGAATCTTTTTATGTACAGGTTTAGGGATTTTAGATTCAAAATCGGTCTGACCAAACCGTCCGGTTTCGGGACCACAAATAGGGTTGAGTAGTAACCTCTTCCCTGCTGGTGCAGGGGAACCTTGATTATCACTTGCTGTATACACAGCGTTTGAATTGCAGCTAACACTACATCCCTGTCCGATGTGGAAGCTGGTAGGGCCAATTTGAAAAATTGGTGCGGGGGCACCTCCTCGAATTCCAATCTGTAACCCTGGGAAACTATTTCCAACACCCAGGGATTCAGGTCCGAACTGACCCAGGCCTGACTGAAAAGTCGAAGACGTGCCCCCACCGGTGCGGACTCCCTCAGGGGAGCCCCAGCGTCATGCTGTGGGTTTTGGAGCAGCCGGGGAGGACTTTTGTTCCTGGGCACCTGCCGAAGCAGGTGCTCTCTTGCCTCTGCCCTTACCTCTGGTGAGGAAAGAGGATCCCCGACCTCTTTTGGACTTGTGCGACCGAAAGGACTGCATCTGATAGGGTGTTACTTTCTTTTGCTGTTGGGGAATATATGGTAAAAAATTTGATTTACCTGCTGTAGCTGTGGAAACCAGGTCCGTCAGCCCATCCCCAAACAATACATCCCCCTTATAGGGCAGTACTTCCATATGTTTCTTGGAATCCGCATCACCCGTCCATTGGCGAGTTCATAAGGATCTTCTCGCTGAGATAGACATGGCATTGGCCCTAGAAGCTAGCAATCCAATGTCCCTTTGAGCATCCCTCATAAATAAGACTGCGTCTTTTATATGGCCTAGAGTTAGGAATATAGTATCCTTATCCATAGTATCAAATTGATCTGTCAGCTCATCTGTCCAAGCTGCAATTGCGCTACACACCCATGCCGACGCAATCGTCGGTCTTAGCACAGCACCTGTATGAGAATAAATACCCTATAAGGTAGTTTCTTGCCTGCGATCTGCTGGGTCTTTAAGGGCCGCTGTGTCAGGAGACGGTAGCGCCACTTTCTTGGATAAGCACGTCAGGGCCTTGTCCACAGTGGGGGGTAATTCCCAAATCTCCCTGTCCTGCTTAGGGAAAGGGTATGCCATAAAAATTCTTTTGGGGATCTGCGGTCTCTTATCCGGAGTCTCCCAAGCTTTTCCAAAGAACTCATTTAATTCATGAGATGTTGGAAAATTTATAATCTGTTTCTTTTTCTTAAACATGTGTACCCTTGTGTCGGGGACTGAGGGTTCATCCACAATATGCAACACATCCCTTATTGCCACAATCATACACTGAATAGTTTTAGTCACCTTAGGGTGCAATTTTACTTTGTCATAGTCGACACTGGAATCAGAATCCGTGTCGGTAGTAGGATTGACCGCCTGATGTCCCCCCTAAACCAGCCTTATCAAGCCTTTTATGTAAAGATGCCACACTTGCATGCAACGTATGCCACATGTCCATCCAATCTGGAATCGGCACAACCGACGGGGACACACCACTCATTTGCTCCACCTCCTCCTTGGAGAAGCCTTCCGCCTCAGACATGTCGACACACACGTACCGACACCCCACACACACAGGGAGTTACCTATAAGGGGACAAAACCCCCACCAGGCCCTTAGGAGAGACAGAGAGATAGAGTATGCCAGCACACACCCAGCGCTTAAAAACACTGGAATATATGACCAGATAGCGCTATTATATGTTTATAATTGTAATCTCCACTCACTGCGTCGCCAAAGTGCCTCCCTCCTCCTTTTTCCAACCTGTGAAGCTCAGCAGGGGAGAGAACAGGGAGCCAGCGTTTTCTCATGCAGCCTCTGTGGAGGAAATGGCGCTGGTTAGTGCTGAGGATCAAGCCCCACCCACCCGACGACGGGCTTCGGTCCCTTCATCATATACTAATAAAATGGCGGGGGTCCTCTGATTTACTGTCCCACAGCCTAATCCATCATATTTATGGCCAAATCGAGGTTTATTGCTGCCCAGGGCGCCCCCACCCTGCGCCCTGCACCCTTCAGTGCCTGCTTTGTGTGTGTGACTGGGAGCAATGGCGTGCAGCTTATCGCTGCGCGCTTACCTCATAAAGATCTGATGTCTTCTGCCGCCTGAAGTCTTTTCCTAAATACTCACCCGGCTTCTATCTTCGGCATCTGTGAGTAGGACGGCGGCGCGGCTCCGGGACGAACCCCAGGTGAGACTTGTGTTCCGACTCCCTCTGGAGCTAATGGTGTCCAGTAGCCTAGAAGCAGTGCACAACTTTACAAGCCAGCTCTGCTTCTCTCTCCTCGGTCCCACGAGGTAGGGAGCCTGTTGCCAACAGGACTCCCTGAAAATAAAAAACCTAACAAAATTATTTTTCCACAGAAAACTCTGGAGAGCTCTCTGCAGTGCACCCATTCTCCTCTGGGCACAAGATCTAACTGAGGTCTGGAGGAGGGGCATAAAGGGAGGAGCCAGTGCACACCCATAGTTCTTTTTAGGTGCCCTATCTCCTGCGGAGCCCTTCTATACCCCATGGTCCTTACGGAGTCCCCAGCATCCTCTAGGACGTAAGAGAAATTCACATTATAGAGTGAGGGGATCCTACCCCCAGAATTAACAAGGCCTGTGGGGCACTATGGTGAGGGGAGCCCACCCCCTTAATAGACTAATTGCAGAGTTTAGCAGCGGAAGGGCAGCAGCGGTTTCTCATCCCAAGCTGCGGCGCTTCTGCCACCTCCGACATTCCACATCTTCGGCACCACCCAGGATGCAGAGCAACGCACCGGGTATGCACCCTTTTCAGTGTGGTCTGCTGCGCTCCGAAGGGGTTCTTCTTTCCTGCTGCAGGATCCCGATGTGCGCCGTCCTCCCCGCTGTTACTGTCACGGTAAGCATTGGTATCATTTACCGCAGAGGCCATTTACTGAGGCATATGTGTTAAACCTCGGGAACTGAGATGCCCTTCTCACCAAACAGCTGTGTGGCCGAGCCGGGCGGGGGGACAGCCAGCAGCAGCAGCAGCATGCCGGTTATCAGCAGCAGAGGGTGCGGGCTGTACATACTTGAGGCAGCTGGATATTCAACAGTGCTGAAAGCCTCCGGAGCACGCACCCCCCGGAGCTGCAGTACACCGGCAGAGGACACCCATCCCCCGAACCCTGCGTAGCCCAAAGCCGGAGATCGGCAGCATGTTGAACGCGGAAGCAGAAGCTGCTTATTGCCGGTCAACATGCTGCTGATCTCCGGCTTTGGGCTCCGCACGTGCCTTACAGCCCCCACCCTCGGCTGCTGATATCCGGCATGCTGCCCCTGCTGCTGACTTTCCACCTGCCCGGCTCGCTCACCCAGCTGGATGGTGAGTGAGAAGTGTATCTCCATGCCCGTGGTTTAATACATATCCCTCTTCGGTAAATGGTCATTAGTACATCCCGCCCACACACACAGACTGCCCCTCCCCCTTACTTACACACACACACACACACACACACACACACACACACACACACACACACTGTAGATTACACACAAACAGATTGGCCACCCCCGAACCCCACACACACCCACTCAGACTACACACACATTCTCATACTTTCCCCTCCCCCACACACACTGGACTGCAAAAATGTACACACACTCACACTGTCCCACACACACACAATTAACACACACACACACTGTCCCACACACCAGTGGCGTGCGGTGAGGTCAGTGGCTGGTGATGCACTACAGCCATAATGTCCGCCGAATCCTGTCGATGACCCCTACCACCACCGAGCCAATGCGCGTTACTGCCTCTGAGCCAATGCCCGCTGCCACCAACAATGGCTTACAAACTTAACACACACGCACACTGTCCCACACACCAGTGGCGTGCGGTGAGGTCAGTGGCATGCGGTGAGGCACTACAGCCATAATGTCTGCCGAATCCTGCAGATGACCCCTACCGCCACCGAGCCAATGCCCGCTACTGCCTCTGAGCCAATGCCCGCTGCCACCACCAATGGCTTACAAACTCGCCCACCATCAACTGACCCAGCCCTCCGCCACTAATTTGTATCTCAGTCCGATGCCGCCAATGCCCACTGCCTGCCTGCTCATCATACTTGTGATATATTGTACATTTTTATAGAAAAAAATAATAATTAGTGTTTGGGACTGGGAAGGGAGTGGGAGGAGGACATGAATGCTATTTTGTTGTCCAGGGCTTCCATTAATTTAATGGAGAAGGGTCTGTATGGGTTAAAATAATGTAAAAAAAAAATGCGTGAAGTCCCCCCTCCTAAGTATAACCAGCCTCGGGCTCTTTGAGCCGGTCCTGGTTGTTTAAATACTGGGAAAAAATTGGACATTATAGTTCACAATGCCTTGTACTAACCCCAATGCACATGCCTGCTGCTCGTACACTCAGTCCGCTGTACGTGCACACATCCGCAAGTTGTGTAATATCGCTCCGGCGATAGTGCACATAATGTGGATATTTACGGAGGAGTTTGTGAGCCTGTAGCTGGCGACTCGTTTATAGCATAGTTAACCCATATAGCGTGTTATGTAGATAATATTCCCCTTAATAATATCTGCGAGTATGTTTAGTGTAAATAGTTCATGGACATGGGATCCCTCTTTGTATGATACGAAGGGTCTGACAAAGGTTGAACGGTGGTGTCTAGTACCAAACTGAAGAGTATTTTATTAGAAACATTCCGGTGTTGGTTAGGAATAGATTAATTGCTCCTGCGTATAGTTATGTCTATAAGAAGTTTATGGACATTTACTGTATTTGCAGTTCATTATCCATGCGGCGGGAATCCTGTGGATACCTCCCACCTGAGCAGTTTGAAATAGTCACAGCCCACCTGTTCAAATCCACCTATGACCTTTTGTTATAATGCGGAGACACATTCCTGTGTCCAATGAACAATGAGATTGCAGGGACCATTGTATCGTACTGTATGTTGTGTATAAAAAGGCCACTGTCCCCTGACCGGCCAGTACTCTCTCTCATCAACATTTATCAGTCGGATAATTGGAGGACTGGATCCGGTTGCGCTAGCAAGTGTTCCCCCGTATGGTATGTTCTCTGTGGCCACTTTGTTACCCGTTTAATGTAAGCCATTCATTCTTATTCTATGTATTTGTGTTTGCGTTCGTTCGCTATTGTGCATATTTCTGTTTAGTTATTCTGTTTAGTTATTAATGTTAGGTCTGTAGTGTATAAGCTGTAAACTGTTTTCTTTTCCCTTTTACATTCTAAAATCATCTACAGTAGTAAGGTGTTGGAACCTTAACAAGGGTTTGTGCATTTCACCATTTATTACTAGGGGTTTCTGAGCATCTCAATCGCTCAAACAGCTGGCTTAAATACTAAGGTTAACCAGTGTTATATCATTACAGTATCTCAATGATAAGGTTTACAGTATAAGCATACTCTGTGTTCAAGGTTTAAAGATCATTGACTGTGTGTGCGCTCGCTGTGTGTATTCCGTACACCCAGCGTAGCGTGTGTACGTAACTTGCGTACCACGTGCGAGGTCTTTGTACACAAATTGCGTACAAAGTACGTAGCACGTGCACGAGGTTTAGCGGCCATTACGGCTTCACGGTATTAGTATATAGCGTATGTTAAAAGGTAAATATTTGGCTTTATCAATTGGGGGCTCGTCCGGTCCACCTCATAGCCGCAGTCAGGCGAAAACGCACAGACTTTATCGATCAGTAAAGGGCGAAAAGGTAGTATCCCCTGTATCCGTGTTTGTGGTTGGGGATACAGTAGTGCTGATCGGATAAACGTCTGCATCTTCTGCTTTGCTTGGTTTGTAGGGATGCTGGTGAGATCCGAGGAAGGTAAGAACATACAGCTATTGTTTTAAATCTGTTTTTTTTTCTCTCTCTCTGTTTGGCACCAATTGCGCACACAATACACGCGCACACACACCTGCATTTTTATTTATGTATTCTCGCATAGTCACTCTCTTGTTGCCATTAGAATTGATTGTTAGACACGTGCTGAGGAAATTTGGTGCTATTTAGTTGAGATTATAAAAGTAATATTTAAGGGAAGAATTGTAAAGGACACGCACACAGCATAGCAGATACTGTGTGGTGCTCGGTAAGCGATTATAGCTGAACATCGTTTACATTTATAGAAGCGTGTTATTTACGTTACTGTGAGCATATCTGGCCTTTTGCATACGTGTCTCGGACAACGTGCGAGATTACGTACGCAAACGCAAAGGCCTACACGCGTGGTGTGTTTACGCAACGCAGTGTGCGGATACGCCCACTAAATTCAAATCACACGATAACATTGTTTTAGTGTGGGCGGTATAGTAGCCACGCGATAATAGCACAAGTTTGTTCAGTTTCCAAAAGTTTTCGTTTAAAAAGAACCTTTTTCTATTGCAAAACCCGGGGATTGAACTGTCTGCCTAAGTGAAAGTAATTTATGTACAGAAAATCAGAGTGCATATGAATGAACAGGAGTGAGTGTGCAAATAAAGGTATTCTTTTGTGAACCCAGAAATCGGGATCCCGTCGGAGACCACATCAGCTGAGTGGACACTTGGTGGCGTGGGACTGGCTTGCCCGCGTTAACATTGTATAAGGTAAAGAAGCAAGTAGTATTCGCAGACAAAAAGAACTGCGAAGGTTAAAGCGCAGCCCAGGGGGTTGGCATATTATCCATATAGGCACAAGTTGAGAAAACGCTCCGGCTGAAGGTTTCGCAGCCTAAACAACCGATTCCGTTGGTCGTACAGCGTATAAATAATAGTTATTTATACGAAGTGCGACTGTACCGCATGTAATTGTGTGCATTAGTTTGTTACCTTGATACCTGCTAAAATTTACTGTGGGATCATAAACGCTATTTGTACATTCTAACGTGATTTGTGTAGGTTTTTGTTATTTTAAGGGAGTTTCGCTGTTCACTCAGGAAATCTCCAACAACCAATATTTACTGGGGAGGGTAGCATACTCCCACACGCCCCAGTAAATAGAGGTTACAAAAAGATCCCGAGATTGGGTACGACCAGTGGTGGACACATTGCTGTAATTCGTATTGGCCAATAGGGGCGTGAGTGAGTGAAGGCACTCGTTGAACTTTCACCGTCGCCTTATCTCAGGGAACTTGGTTTGTTTTGTAAGAATTCGCTGAAACAGCAATATCTGCAAACAATGGGGGCCAGTTGCTCAAGTAAGGGACGACCAACAAAGGGCTCACGTTGGTGTTTGTTGGCCCAAAGGGTCAGCACGGTATATAATGTGTGAGAAATATGGATCACACACACAGGTATTATGCAAAGAATGGGAACGAATGACTGAGGATGATGGAGAACAGTTCCCCAGGGTGGGCAGTTTGAATCCTGAGGTATTGCAAAATCTAAGAAAAAAGATAGGTCTAATAAAATCTGCAAAACAGAGGATTAGACATTATGATTGTTTACAGTTATGGCAACAGGAGAGTGAAATACAACAGGAATTAGCTCAAAAAGCAAATTCAAATCCTGGTATAAGTCTGATAGCAACGGCACCACCACCGTATATAGTAGGGGAAAAAGTGGCTGCAGAGAATGGCATACGGGTATATGAAAAGAGTGCACTTAAGAAATGTATTAGTGATAAGAGTAAAGTAAATAACTGTATTGATGTTAATACAAACACGTGCAAGTTGTATCCCATTTTAAAATTCCCTCAGGAATGCGAACAGTAAGATGAGCCTACCACAATATCGGCACTCTCTCTAGCGGCCACCATAAACGATACTCCAGTGGGCATGGCCCAACCAGTAAGAGCGGTAGCGAAGGCCCATAGTGCAGGGACAGGTGAGGTTGTGTCTACAGGTAAGTACGGCACTGTACAATATGCTGAAACTGTTACACCACACAGTGTAGAATCAACCCAGAGTGAGGTAATTGATCTTAATCCTGTCAGGGTGATAGCGGTCCCCAATGGGAAGACCGACGCAAATGGAGTCACACCCATAAGGAATATTGCAATGCATTGTCCTTGGTCCCGGGCAGAATTAAGAACAATTTTGTCTGAATTTCCTGATCCCAGAAAAGATCTATCCGCATGTCAAAGGTTCATTAAGGACCTAGGTAACTCCGACTGAACCTAACAACAAAGATTGGCGGACACTACAGCGGGAATGCCTGCCCTCTAGTATTTACCCTGTGAAATTCATTACGGATTGTAAGTTAGATGCAGAGGTAGCTCTCACTGACGAGTACAATCAGGAAAATGTTAGACAGATCAATCTGCAGTTAGGAGTATACTTCCCAGCCGTTGTAAAATGGAACAAAATTTTCTCCATTAAGCAAATGGAAGGGGAAGCTGCTTCTGACTATTTCCACCGGGCACTGGAGGAAATGGCTAGATATACTGGGATCATGGACATTGAGGCAAATGTACATCATAGAGAGGTAGCGGTGTCCGTATTGATGGACGGTTTAAAGGAAGTATTAAGGAATAGGGTACAAACCACTCAACCTAACTGGAGAGGTATGTCGGTGGCCACCTTAAGAGAGACTGCTGTCGGGCACGACAGGAACATCACAAGACGCAGGGAGTCACAGGGTGATAAGCTGATGGCCATAAGTATCCAAGCCCTTACAACAAGGCCGCCTCAGTCTAAATCTCAGACCCCTGGTGGTAAGCCGTATATGGTAAAATGTTACAATTGTAGCAGGGAAGGACATTTTGCACGTAACTGCACCAATAGAAACTCACACAATGCATATCGACCCCCTAGACCAGAGCATGACACACAGTATGACACACGTAGATGGGATCAGGGACCGCAGAGACGGAGTTATGAGCCACATGCAGGGGAAACAAAAAGGTACCCACCAAAAAGAGACTGGCAAGTCTCTGATAATTCCCAGTTGCCCCCTTCACATGTTGTAGCTGCCAACGCACTCCAGGGAGGTCACCACATACAATAGGGGTGGGGCCACACCTGTAGTTTGCAGCCAGTGAAATTAATTGCGAGCCTTGGAAGTGAACCCGAGGTCACAATTGATGTAGCTGGTAGATCTCTACCTTTCCTTGTAGATACGGGGGCGGCCAAATCAGTGATAAATTCAACAGTGGGTATGAAGACCACTGGTAAGACAATTCCAGCCATGGGAGTAACGGGAGTAATACAACACTACCCTTTAAGCAAACTAGCAGAGATTACGATAGGGCCTTTGCATACCAAGCATTCTTTTCTGCTGGCTGCATCGGCTCCGACTAATCTACTTGGTAGAGATTTACTTTGCAAGATGGGATGTGTCATATATTGTACTCCTGAAGGTGTGTTCTTAGATATACCTGAGAATCACGCTCAGGAAGTGCAGGATATGTTAGATACCCCACAAAGATTAATGACGCATACTGCTGTTACAGATAAGTGTCCGTCCAAGGTAGAGGAAATGATTTCCCAGATACCGGAATCACTTTGGACCAAGGATGGACAAGACACTGGATTGATGGCAAATGTAGCTCCTGTAGTAGTTCAAGTAAAAGATGGTAGGATAGCTCCAAAAATCCCACAGTATCCTCTGAAGCCAGAGGTGGAGTTAGGAGTTTACCCAGTAATAGAGCGATTGCTACAACAGGGCATCTGGTTAGAACGTCCAGCACTGCCAATAGTCCCATCTTCCCTGTGAAAAAGAGTGGGGGGAGGGATTACAGGTTAGTGCAGGATCTAAGGGGGATCAACAAAATAGTTGAGAGCCAATTCCCGTAGTGCCAAATCCAGCTGTCATCCTTATGCAGATCCCTCCCACTGCCAAATTTTTCACTGTAATTGACCTCTGCTCCGCCTTCTTCTCGGTACCTCTGCACCCTGACAGCCAATATTTGTTTGCATTTACATATAGAGGAGTACAGTACACCTGGACTCGTTTACCACAAGGTTTCATCGACAGCCCAAGTATTTTCTCTCATGCTTTGCATGATTGTTTACAATCCTTTCAACCTGAGAGCGGATCAATATTAATACAGTATGTAGACGACTTACTGCTATGTTCTGATTCACTCGAATCGTCCTTGAGAGATACGAAACAGCTTCTGTTTCATCTTTCTGATACAGGACACAAGTTTTCAAAGGACAAGTTACAATTATGCCAAACCAAGGTAAAATATTTGGGACATTGTTTAACACAAGGACTGAGACACCTCACCACTGATAGAGTACAGGCAATTCACAACATGACTCTGCCGCAAACTCAGCAACAGATTCGCACATTCCTAGGAATGTGTGGGTACTGTCGTAACTGGATCCCAGGATTTTCCATACTGGCCCTACCTTTACAGGAGATGGTCTCCTCAAACAAACCAGATAGGATTTTGCACACAGATGAGTCTGAAATGGCATTTGAGAGACTCAAGCAGTGCCTAACGCAGGCACCAGCATTAGGTATGCCAGATTATGGAAAACCCTTTGAACTGTACGGTACGGAAAATGCTGGATGTGCAGCAGGTGTCTTAACCCAGAAGCATGGTAATGCCAGCAGGCCGGTAGCTTACTACAGCGCTCAGCTAGACACGGTAGCGCGATCCCTCCCCACATGCTTGCGAAGTGTTGCAGCGATAGCATTGCTAGTAAGTAAAAGCGAAGATGTAGTGCTAGGACACAACCTGACCATACACACACCTCATGCAGTATCAGCCTTATTAAATTCTGCCCAAACCAGACATGTCTCATCCGCACGGTTTACAAGGTGGGAATTAGCACTAATGGCCCCTGTAAACATCACCATAAAAAGATGCAGTGCATTAAATCCGGCAACGCATCTCCCATGTGTGCCTGGACAGGCACAAAGGGTGGAGGATGAGAATGATGGCGAAAGAGGATTTAGTACAGACACTGACACACATGATTGTATGGAATAGTTGACCCAAAATTTCACGGCAAGGCCTGACATCAGTGACAATCCACTAGAAGGTGTAGATTTTACTTTCTACACTGACGGTAGTTGTCACAGACAGACAGACTCGGGAGACTTGTGTACTGGATACGCAGTCGTAGATGACAAAGGTACCATAGAAGTGGAACCCCTGGGCCCACCTCACTCAGCACAAGTTGCTGAGCTGGTTGCCCTAACCAAAGCGTGTGAATTGGCTAAAGGTAAGTCAGCCAATATCTACACGGATCCTAGGTACGCCTTTGGTGTAGTTCATGATTTCGGGGCCTTATGGCACCTCAGAAATTTCATGACGGCAGCTGGTACACCCGTGGCACATGCAACTCACATCAAAAGACTTTTAGCAGCAATACAGGAACCTGACAGAGTGGCTGTTATCAAGTGTAAAGCCCACACGTACAGCCAAGACCCAGTGTCACTTGGTAACAGCCGAGCAGACGAAGCTGCTAAATCAGCAGCCAGCACCCCCATGCAGACAGACACCACACAACTGATGGTATTTAATACTGTCAACACACAGAAATTGTGTGAAATGCAAAATTTGTGTTCACCACAAGAAAAGGCAGTTTGGAGGTCAAAAGGATATGGCCAGGAGTCTTCAGGACTCTGGACAGATGGACAGGGTAAGCCAGTGGCACCCAGAGCATACCTTCCAAGTCTAGCGGAAGCGGCACATGGGCTGACTCATCTAGGTAAAGAAGGAATGTGTAAGTTGGTAAGAGCCTATTGGTGCGCGCCAGGATTTTCTTCCCATGCGGGTAAAAGAGCGATGACATGTCTCACCTGCTTGAGGAAGAATATCGGAAAGGCAATACCAACAGAGCCATCCCATATCCCTCCTACAGATGGTCCTTTCCAGGTAATACAAATTGATTTCATACAATTACCACCTTGTAGAATTTTAAAGTATGTATTGGTTTGTATTGATGTGTTTTCAAATTGGGTTGAAGCATTCCCCGCTGCCACAAATACTGCTACGTTTACCGCAAAGAAAATTGTGCAGGAATTTGTGTGCAGGTATGGTATCCCTAGGATAATTGAAAGCGATAGGGGTACCCATTTTACAGGTGAAGTCTTCCAGGTAATGTGTAAATTGATGGGAATTAATAGTAAGCTGTATACTCCGTACCGCCCCCAGGCGAGTGTGAAAGTGGAAAGAGTAAACAGCACTATTAAGAACAAGTTGAGCAAGGTGATGGCCGAAACAGGATTGTTGTGTCCAGAAGCTTTGGCAATTGTATTGTACAGCATCAGAACCACTCCCAGTTCCCCTCTTAATCTGTCCCCCTTTGAGATTCTGTTTGGTCGACAACCCCATGTAATGATTGACCCCCAGGATGATTTGAAATGTAACAATGAAGTAACTGTAAAGTATCTGGTTAAGATGAGTAAGCAGTTAAGGAATCAAAATGACAATTTAAAGCTAGTAATTCCTGATCTGCCTGACAGTAATTGTCATGACATTGAACCTGGGGATTATGTAATGATTCGAAACTTTCTACGCTCAGGTTGCCTTATTGACAGATGGGAAGGACCATACCAAGTCTTATTGACCAGCACGACAGCATTAAAGGTTGCCGAGAGAGAGACTTGGGTCCATTCGTCTCACTGTAAGAAGGTCGCTGACCCAGAGAGGTCCCGTGACAAAGAACAGACGGTAGAGGAAACTGTATCGTTAGAGTGTCTGTTTCAGGAAGGTTGAGACAGCACCTGAGCACTGAAAACAATAAGATTGGAGGCGGTAGTCGAGCCAAGATTTCTTTTTCCCATTTGTTATTTTCTCCAGTTCCCATCTCCCTCCTATTCTCCTCCCCCCCTTCTTATTCTTCTCCTTTCCCTCCTCTAAGATGGACTTGCCCCAAGAGACTGTGTTCCGGATTTTTCTGTTGACCCTGTTGTTGACCAGAGCAGTCTGTTTCGGCGAGAGTACCAGAGAGGCCAAAGAGGGATCTGGAATGGGATCTGATGATCAGGATGGAGGCGTAGAATTCCAAGAGCAACACAATCACCAAGAAAAGGCGAGTATCAAAAAACGATCTGGTAGCCATGTAATTAATAGACACTGTGAAGGATTGTTAGCTGAAGAGAATTGTATCTGTAGGAATTGTGACAACATAGTTGAGGACGGTTGCATCAAGGAATGTCAGTCCCGTTTTAATATCAACATGGACCGGCATCCATTGAGTGACTATCACTCATTGGTGGGTAAAGTGTTAAACCAGACAGACTGTTGGGTATGCTCACAAGTACCCCAAGGTCATAGGAAGTCAGGACTAGTGCCATATCCTTTAACGGTAGATGAGGTACTTGAGTTAAAGGGTGGGAGACCGGTGGACAAGAGATTTAATATTTCTAGTCCTCCTAGTTTGAAGCTCCAACAATACCATGTAGATAGGTCCCTAATATGTTTTATCATTTCCAATCCCCGAAAGCCGGGAAATTGGGAGGTGTCATGGAACAACCAAACCATGACATTTTCACACAGAGCCGACAGAATGCCCATAGATTCAGAGCTTATACGCCACATAGCCAACAGTGGAAAATATTTCCAGTATAGGTACACTCTAGGAAGAAGGATCATGCGAGTTGGAGAAGTATCACTAGGATACTGTGCACATGTAATACAGCCTGATACGTGTACTAGACAAATGAGAGAGTTAGGGATGGGACTGTTTTCATGGAAGGTTTGTAATATGGTTATGTCATTTTCTGTCCCATATGTTCTCCCCGATGAGTCATATTTCATATGTGGGAGAAAGGCGTATAAGTGGCTTGCCCCAAACTCAGAGGGATTGTGTTACATTGGAAAAGTACTGCCTGAAATAATGACCGTTACCCATAACAAAATGAAAGACATTCACCGCAGTGCCCAAGCTCCTTACACTCACACTCATTATGAACAAATCGTTAAAAGGCACCTTGTAGATAGGACAGAGCATGCGGCCTCTGATTTGATTCATGAATCCACCGGGATTCAATTCCTACTCGCGTTAGATATCACCCGTACCACCAGAGGAGTTATAAATTATAGGTATATAACTGCGCTAGCGAACCTGTTAGATAATATCACGAGATGTATGATGACACCTTTAGGTATACTGGAAGAGAGCTGCAAGCCTACAAAACGGAGCTGGTCCAGCATAGAATGGTTCTCAATTACATCACAGCGGTAACAGGCGGGTATTGTGTCACCCTAGCGCCTCAGTATGGCGTGAAATGTTGTACATATATCACTAACAGCACTGAGGACCCAACCGAGGTTATAGATCGAAAAATGGATGATATATTGCAATTAAAGTGGGAGTTTCGAAGGAGGCACAATCTTACACTCGCTGCTGTGGGTAATGAATTGACTGGCTGGGTGTCATGGTTGAACCCACGAAATTGGTTTTCAGGTTTAGGCGAATGGGCTCAGGGAGTCATCATGGATGTAGGAAAGTTCCTCTTGTGTGTTTTGGGAGTTATCATACTGATTGGTCTGGTATTCAGATGTGTTCGGATTCTAACAAATTGCAAGCGTAGTACCAAATTGATGAGTCTGAGGAGTGAGGGCATTGTAACAACAACTAATTTAATTTATGACCCGTCAATCGAGACAATGTTGTGATAAAATGTGACTCCACGGTCCATTTCTTTCACCCGTTTCTCCTATGATTTTCTCCGAGGTACCAAGAGATCCACCTGGAAGAAGAAGAATTTGATGACCGTTTATACAAGACCAACGATGAACTGTGTCATAGACACCTAACGAGCTTTTAGAGACTGTAATTCTTTTTATGGACACTTGAAGAAGCTTTGTTTGCTGACTAACCGCAGAGCTACAGTAAAGATACGACAATCCGGACAAGACATCAGACAAGATATCAACAAGACCCCAATCGGTGACTGCATACTAAATCTCACATAAAATTATACGAATGCATTTATAACGCATGTTTCTTATCTTCATCTCTGCAACCTCCAGGTAGTACCCCACATAGTCGACAGGTGATTTTCACATATTAGCACTCACATATTCTCCCCCTTCATGTATCATCAACTAATGTGCACCCCATTTGTTGGAACTAAAAAGCCGGAAAGAGCTCGGTAGAGTTTGACAGCCCATCCACAGACCCTTAATACGGGATAAGAAGGATTCAAATGTATACTTCGCAATACCTCGAAGCTTGATTTAGAACACGTACGGCACGATGATACATGACCCCTCAGACATGGATCTCATACACACATGCTTTTACTATCTCACTAGGTCATATCTTTCTCACCTTCTCCTCTCCTCCCTCTACCCAATCATAAAAAGGTATTCCATGATGACATATATTTTTCTGTTTGAATTGTTTAGAAAGTGGCAGTTATTGGTGACTGCCAAAGGGTGGACTGTCAAAGTCGAAAAATATTATAGTTCACAATGCCTTGTACTAACCCCAATGCACATGCCCGCTGCTCGTGCACTCAGTCCGCCGTACGTGCACACATCCGCAAGTTGCGTAATATCGCTCCGGCGATAGTGCGCATAATGTGGGTACTTACGGCGGAGTTTGTGAGCCTGTAGCTGGCGACTCGTTTATAGCATAGTTAACCCATATAGCGTGTTATGTAGATAATATTCCCCTTAATAATATCTGCGAGAATGTTTAGTGTAAATAGTTCATGGACATGGGAATCCCTCTTTGTATGATACAAAGGGTCTGACAAAGGTTGAACGGTGGTGTCTAGTACCAAACTGAAGAGTATTTTATTAGAAACATTCCGGTGTTGGTTAGGAAGAGATTAATCGCTCCTGCGTATAGTTATGTCTATAAGAAGTTTATGGACATTTACTGTATTTGCAGTTCATTATCCATGCGGCGGGAATCCTGTGGATACCTCCCACCTGAGTAGTTTGAAATAGTCACAGCCCACCTGTTCAAATCCACCTATGACCTTTTGTTATAATGCGGAGACACATTCCTGTGTCCAATGAACAATGAGATTGTAGGGACCATTGTATCGTACTGTATGTTGTGTATAAAAAGGCCACTGTCCCCTGACCGGCCAGTACTCTCTCATCAACATTTATCAGTCGGATAATTGGAGGACTGGATCCGGTTGCGCTAGCGAGTGTTCCCCCGTATGGTATGTTCTCTGTGGCCACTTTGTTACCCGTTTAATGTAAGCCATTCATTCTTATTCTATGTATTTGTGTTTGCGTTCGTTCGCTATTGTGTATATATCTGTTTAGTTATTCTGTTTAGTTATTAATGTTAGGTCTGTAGTGTATAAGCTGTAAACTGTTTTCTTTTCCCTTTTACATACTAAAATCATCTAGTAAGGTGTTGGAACCTTAACAAGGGTTTGTGCGTTTCACCATTTATTACTAGGGGTTTCTGAGCATCTCAATCGCTCAAACAGCTGGCTTAAATACTAAGGTTAACCAGTGTTATATCATTACAGTATCTCAATGATAAGGTTTACAGTATAAGCATACTCTGTGTTCAAGGTTTAAAGATCATTGACTGTGTGTGCGCTCGCTGTCTGTATTCCGTACACCCAGCGTAGCGTGTGTACGTAACTTGCGTACCACGTGCGAGGTCTTTGTACACAAATAGCGTACAAAGTGCGTAGCACGTGCACGAGGTTTAGCGGCCATTACGGCTTCACGGTATTAGTATATAGCGTATGTTAAAAGGTAAATATTTGGCTTTATCACCCCGTATTTTTAAAACCAGCACCGGGCTCCACTAGCCAGGGACATAATGCCACAGCCGGGGGATACATTTATGTAGGTCCCCGTGGCCGTGGCATTACCCCCCCAACTAGTCACCACTGGCCGGGCTTCCCTGGAGGAGTGGGGACCCCTTAAATCAAGGGGTCACCCTCCCTCCAGACACCCAAGGGCCAGGGGTGAAGCCCGAGGCTGTCCCCCCCATCCATGGGCGGTGGATGGGAGGCTGATAGCCATGTGTGTAAAAAAAAGAATATTGTTTTCTGTTGTGGAACTACAAGGCACAGCAAGCCTCCCCCGCTTGCTGGTACTTGGAGAACCTCAAGTACCAGCATGCGGGGATATAACGGGCCCGCTGGTACCTGTAGTTCTACAACAGAAAAAATACCCAAATAAAAACCCAACTCACACACCGTGACAGTAAAAATTTATTAAAACACACTTACACACTCACACATACTTACCTATATCCCACGCCGGTCACGTCCACTTGTCCAGTAGAATCCAATAGGGGTACCTGTAAAAATGAGAGACAGATTACTTACCTACATCCCACGCCGGTCACGTCCACTTGTCCAGTAGAATCCAATAGGGGCACCTGCAAAAATGAAAATTATACTTGCAAACTTCAATCCACAGTAGGAGAGAGAGAGAGAGAGGGGGAGGGGGAGAGAGAGAGAGAGAGACTAACCTGCTGCTGCTGGGGAGAGCCGCACACACTGCAGGGCCACGCCGGGAGGACGGAGTCGGCGGAGGAGGGGGAGAGCTGCACACCGCCGCTCCTGTCAGCGAGAGGACGGAGCTGGCGGAGGAAGGGGAGAGCCGCACAACACCGCTCCTGTCAGCAGCGGAGGAGGATGGGGGACGGGGCGCACACTGCAGACGCCACTCACCGCCGGGACCCGTCTCCTCCAGCGCCGCGTGTGGGTGATTGGACAAGCGGATCCAGCACTGGATCCGCTGTCCAATCACAGGTGCCTCGCTGACATGGGGGTGGTGTCTCTGTCAGTGGTGTCCCTGTCAATTAACACACACGCACACTGTCCCACACGCATACTGTCCCACACACACACACACACACAATTAACACACACGCACTATCCCACACACACAATTAACACACACACTGTCCCACACACACACACACAGTTAACACACACACACACAATTAACACACACTCACACTGTCACACACACACACACACAATTAACACACACGCATACTGTCCCACACACACACACAATTAACACACACTCGCACTGTCCCACACACACACACACAATTAACACACATGCACACTCTCCCACACACACACAATTAACACACACGCGCACCGTCCCACACACACACACAATTAACACACACGCACACTGTCCCACACACACACACACACACAATTAACACACACTCGCACTGTCCCACACACACACACACACACACACAATTAACACACACGCACACTGTCCCACACACACAATTAACACACACGCACACTGTCCCACACACACACACACACACACACACACACATACAATTAACACACACGCACACTGTCCCACACACACACAATTAACACACACTCACACTGTCCCACACACACACACACAATTGACACACACACAATTAACACACATGCACACTGTCCCACACACACACACACAATTAACACACACGCACACTGTCCCACACAAACAATTAACACACACGCACACTGTCCCACACACACACAATTAACACACACGCACACTGTCCCACACACACACACACACACACACACACACACACAATTAACACACATGCACACTGTCCCACACACACACAATTAACACACACTCACACTGTCCCACACACACACAATTAACACACACACAATTAACACACACACACACACACACACACTGTCCCACACACACAATTAACACACACTCACACTGTCCCACACACACACAATTAACACACACGCACACTGTCCCACACACACATACAATTAACACACACTCAAACTGTCCCCCCCCCACACACACACACACAATTAACACACACACACAATTAACACACACACACACACTGTCCCGCACCCCCCTACACTACCCTACCCTCCACTCCCCTCCCCTCTCCTCTCCTCTCCAAACAGGAAAGTATAAACCCCGCTCGGCACTCACCTACACTTTTGAGGCCGCGCACCCCCGTGGTCGCGCACGAGCGCGCGCAATCGCGCAATGTACACTTTGCAGGGGGGGGAGTAGGGGGAGGCTCCTGGCTGCCGCTGCCTGTCCAGTGTGACAGGCACAGCAGCCGGGGAGACAGGGAGAGCGCCGCGGGTAGCGCCGGCAGAATCCCTGTCCGATGGGGCGAGGGGGCCGTGCAGGTGCCGGTGGCGCCCCCCTCTGTTGGGGCTGCCACGGCGCCCAGGGCACGTGCCCTGCTCGACCCATGCTAGATACACCTCTGCATAAAGGCACTATTCATTGACTAAACCTTAGTAAATACCATGCACAATAAGACTTTCCTCTAGTCTCCAAACCATCAAGCGTCCCCTGAAAACTCACCTCTTCAGGAAAGCATATCAAATTCCAGAACCACCCACATAACTTTCATAAACCTTCCTGTCAAATTGCATCCACTCTCAGTGCCAGATTAAGGTCCACATGGGCCTGGAGCTGAAATTACTGAAGGGCCTATTGTGTGCCACCACAGTGGTGTGACTAATGCTGTGGTGGAGTGACTAGTGATGTGGGGGTGTTACCTGTGCTGTGGGGTGGCATCCAGAGGAATCCATATGTGCATATGTCTGCATGTGCTCCTCTATGTCCATAGGTGCCTATGTCTGAATGTGCCCCTCTATGTCCGCATGTGCTCCTGTATGTCCGTATGTGCTACTGTATGTCCGTGTGTGCTCCTGTATGTCTGTGTGTGCTCCTGTATGTCCAGATGTACCTATATCTATATGTGCCCCTC
Source organism: Pseudophryne corroboree (assembly GCF_028390025.1). Classification (NCBI taxonomy): domain Eukaryota; kingdom Metazoa; phylum Chordata; class Amphibia; order Anura; family Myobatrachidae; genus Pseudophryne; species Pseudophryne corroboree. The sequence continues at coordinate 641,334,884 of NC_086448.1, forward strand.
TATGGGTTGGGTATGGGATCCCAACAGTGAGGATGCCGGTGGTCAGAATACTGACACTTATTGGTAAGTAAACTGGCCCTACCCTCTCCCTAACCCTCTCCTCATGCAGTCTAACCCTAACCTTTCCCTGCCACAGCCTAATTCTAACCTCCCCCTACCGCAGCCTAAAACCTACCTTCACCCTAGTGCCTAACCCTAACCTCCCTTGCCACAGCCTAACCCAAACCTTTCCTGCCATACTTATATTAGTGATAGAGGAGAGAGAGAGAGAGAGAGAAGGGGAGACAAACATAGAGGAGGGGTAGACAGATATAGAGAAAGGGGGGGTAGACAGAGAGAGAGAAAGGAAGTAGGTGCAGAGAGAGACACATAAAGAGTGAAGGGAGAGACATAGAGAGAGGAGTAGTCAGAGAGAGAAATAGAGAAGGCAGAGATACAGAGAGAGGGAGAAGGGGGAGACAGAGAGAGAGAGAAGGGAGGAGACAGAGAGGGGAGAGGGGGTGAGAGGGAGAGACCGAAAGAGTGGGAGAGGGGGTGAAAGTGAGAGGAGAGAGAGGAGGAGGGAGAGAGATAAAGGGGAGACAGAAAGAGAAGGTTGGGTTACAGAGAGAGAGAGAGAAAGGGGAGACAGAGAGAGAGAAGGGGAGAAGATACACAAAGAGAGAGAGAGAATGGAGACACAGAGAAGGGGGAGACACAGACAGAGAGAGAAGGGGAGACACAGAGGAGAGAGAGAAGCAGGAGACAGAGGGGGGGAAGTGGCAGAGATATAAATGAGGAGAGAGGGGTGATCAGAGAGAGGGAAGAGAGAGAAGGGGGATACATAGAGAGAGAGAAAGTGGGAAGAAATATAGGACGAGAGGGGGGAGACAGAGAGAGGGGGGAGAAAGAGAGAGAGAGAAGGGGAGACAAGGAGAAAAGGGAGAGACACACACATAGAGAAGGGGTAGAGAGAGATGGGGGAGACAGAGAGAAGGGTAGATACAGGAGAGAGAGAAGGGGAGACACAGGAGAGAAAGAAAGGGGAGACACAGGAGAGAGAGAGAAGGGGGAGACAAAATGAGGGGATAGAAGTTTGAGAGAGAGAAAGGGGAAAGAGGGGTGATGAGAGGGGAGAGAGTGGGAAGAGAGAGAAGGGGGGATACACACAGAGAGAGAAGGGGATACAGAGAGAGAAACAGAAGGGGATACAGAGAGAGTGAGAGAGAGAGGAGCAGGACAGAGAGAGAAGGGGAGAAGGGAGAAGACACAGAGAAGGGGGAGAGAGAGAAAGAAAGAAAGAGAGAGAGGAGGTAGACACAGAGTGAATGAAGGGGGTGACAGAGAGAGAGAGAGAGAGAGAGAGAGAGAGAGAAGGGGAGACACAAAGAGGAAGGGAGAGAAGAGAGAGGAGTGGGAGACACACAGAAAGAGAGAGAAGGGGGAGAGAGGGGGGGGCGGGGACAGAGAGAGAGAGAGAGAGAGAGAGTGGGGAATAGACAGAGAGAGAGCTGAGACCGGCAGGCCCTAACCACAAGTACAGGTGGCACTTTGTTAACATGTGACCAGGCATGCCCTAACCCCCCCCTCCCCTCTTCTTCTACCCATACAGGCAGCACTGTCTACTTTTGGTAGCAACTGGTCCCTATCATTGGCGCCGGCAGCAGCGGGTTCCCGTTATTGGCACCAGCAGCAGCGGGTACCTGTCATTGGCGCCACATCAGCAGCGGGTCCCCATCCTTGGCGCCGGCAGCAGCGGGTCCCCATCATTGGCGCCGGCGGCAGTGAGTCACTCCCCGCCATTTGAATCTCGTAGCTTTTAGCCGCAGCAACAGCACAATGTAGCATCCGAGAGGAGGAGGGGGAGCCGGGGAGGAAACATGAGTGAAGGGGAGGGGCTGCACTGCTTCAGCCCATGGCCAGCTTCTTAGAACTGCAGTGAGTGCATCCGCACACATTCTACTGCGCTGCATTGCACTACTGAAAGTGTATGTAGGCACTAGGTGGGGTGGAGGGGGTGAGGGAGGGAGTGGGTGCTTCGGATGGCCAGTGATGATGGTGACACACGAAAAAATGTTTTTGTCACCATTGTCTACCAGTCAGCACCGTATGGGCCTATTTTCATGGGGGGACTGGAGATGCAGCTCCACCGGCACCATTGTTATTCCGGCCCTGTCCACTCTGCACAGTCCACACATATCCTCACATGTCTTCTCATTCTTCACTTTCCCTTCCTCTCAACCCCGGTTCATCATTGCTGTATGATCATATTATATGGCCCACCAAGAACCTTTGCAATCTGGTGGACAACTATGCAATAGATAGCACCTATCCTAGTGTATCCATGCCTATTTCCATATAGATTGTAAGCTTGTGAGCAGGGCCTTCCTACCTCTATGACTGTTTGTTATTACCCAGTTTTGTTATATCATTGTTATTTCCAATTGTAAAGCCCAACGGAATTTGTTGCGCTATATAAGAAACTGTTAATAAATAAATTAATACTGACATCGCAGCACCTTTGCAGTGTATATACTGACAGCACAAGGGCAGACTTGATTGACTACTGTATAAAACAGTAAATAATGACACCACAGGGTCAATACTGCTGCTTTTATCAGAGTTACTGACATCACAAATGTACTATTGCTTGACTATACAGTAGTAAATACTGGCATCACAGATGCACTATTGCTTGAGTATTCATGAGTAAATACTATTGCTTCCTTTATGATCGTATTACCTGAATCACAAAGGCACTAGTAACCCTGTATATCCTAAACCATCAGGAATTTATCAAGCCTATTTTTAAAAGTAGTGACCGTGTCCGCCTTTACTACTCTCAGAGGCAGGGAATTCCATATACGTATTGTCCTTACTGTGAAGAAACCTTTCCGTCTCTGTGCAGAATCTCCTCTACTCCAACCTAAGCAGGTGTACACGTATCCTTTTTGATGATCTTACCAAAAACAAATCCCCCGCTAGCTCTTTGTATTGACCCCTTATATATTTGTAAATGTTAATCATATCCCCTCTTAATCTCTTTTCTTCCAATGTAAACCTGCCTAGTCTAGCAAGCCTTTCATCATATTCTAGAGTCTCTATCCCCTTTATCTATTTGGTCGCTCATCTCTGAACCTTTTCAAGTTCCAGGATATCCTTTTTGTAGTATGGTGCCCATAATTGTACACAGTATTCAAGATGTGGCCTCCCTAGTGAATTATATAGTGGGAGTATAACACTCATCCCTTGCATCAATTCCCTGCTTAATGCATGTTAATACCTTGTTTGTCTTTTTTGCTGCATTCCTACTTTGGGTACTAATGTTATGTTTGTTATCTATGTGAACACTGAAATCTTTTTTTCAGTACAGAATTCCTTAGTTTCTTCCCGTTTAGTATGTAGGCAGTGTTCTTATTCTTGCTACTGAAGTGCATTACCTTACATTTTTCTATATTGAACCTCTTTCTCCATTTTGAAGCCCATGCTTCCAGTTTAATTAAGTCATTCTGAAGAGACTCAGCATCCTCCACCAAATTTATAACCTTACACAATTTGGTATCGTCTGCAAATATTTACATTATGCTCTCTATACCTGTTAATAGATCATTTATGAAAATGTTGAACAATAGTGGCCCAAGTACAGATCCCTGTGGCACACCGCTGAGTATATCAGTCCATTTTGAAAAAGTTCCATTTACCACCACTCACTGCTCCCTTTTATCCAACCAATTACTCACCCAAGTGCATAATGTGTTCCCTAGCCCAAGTTCTCTTACCTTGTAGATTAGTCTCATGTGAGGTATTGTATCAAAAGCTTTAGCAAAGTCTAAAAAAATTACATCCACCTCTTTACCCTGTTTCATAAAAGCCTATTAAGTTAGTTTGACATGATCTATCCTTCAAAAATCCATGTTGGTTCCTATTAACAACCTTATTGGTTTCAAGGAACTCCTATATTCGATCCCTTAAAATACCTTCCAGTACTTTCCCTACTATAGATGTAAGACTTAATGGTCTGTAATTGCCCGGTTCAGATGTACTTCCCTTTTTAAATATTGGCACTACTTCCGCTATATGCCAGTCTTTGGGAACCATGCCTGATGCAAGTGAGTCAATAAAAATCAAATATAGGGGTCTTGCTAATTCGGAGTGTAACTTCATGAGAACCCTTGGTTGAATTCCATCGGGACCAGGTTATTTATTAATCTTAATTTTTTTTAGTCGGTCACAGACTACTTCCTCACTTAAATGAGCACTTAGCAGTGGGACATTCTCATTGCTGAGGTTATACGCCAATCCCATCTGATCCTCTCTTGTGAATACTGATGAGAAAAACTTGTTTAATTCTTCGGCTATGTCAGTGTCTTTGATTAGGATGCCCAACTGGCCTTTTAAAGGGCCTATACTCTCTTTAATCTTTTGCTGTTTATGTATTTAAAAAACTTTTTGGGGTTTGATTTACTTTACTTTGCTATTATCTTTTCTGTTTCTATTTTAGACACTGATTTCTTTTTTGCATATTTTAATACAATCCTTATAGTACTGGAATGACTCCGCCTTCCCGTCTGATTTATACTTTTTGAATGCTCTCCTCTTTTTGGTCATTAGTTCCTTAATCTTTTTATTAAGCCACATTGATTTGGAATTATTACTTCTATGTTTGCTGCCCATGGGAACAAACTTACGAGTATAACTAGTGAGCAACATTTTTAATACATCCCATTTCTCTGTGGTATTTTTGGCTTGAAACAAAAAATCCCAGTCAATGTCCCTTAGAGCTTCCCTCATCATGGCAAAGTTGGCTTTGCTATAGTTTCAAGTTTTAGTAAAGCCTATATAGGGCTGTTTGAAAAAACTGATATTGATTGTGACCATATTGTGGTTGCTGTTTCCCATGGACTCCCCTACTGTAATATTCAATATCAATTCCCCATTGTTTGTTTGTACCAAGTCTAAGATTGTATTGTGCCTAGTTGGTTCCTTGATCAATTGAAGTAAGTAGTGATCATTTGGTGTGTTTAAAAACCTATTATCCCTAGCAGTATCACATGAATCATTTGCCTAATTAATCTCTGGATAGTTAAAATCACTAAACACTATTACATCTCCTAATCCTGCCACTTTGTCGATTTACTTCAGTAACAAATCCTCTTCAGACACATTAATATCAGTGGGCTTGTAGCATATCCCTTTTAGTAGCTTTTTAGTTCCCTTTCCCCTGCATGCAATTTCTAAAAGTCTACACAGTATTTACATTTCCATCGTGAATATCATCCCTTATGTCTGGTTTTAAAAAGGGCTTTACATAAAGACATACCCCTCCACCCCATTTGTTAAATCTGTCTTTCCTGAACAGCGAGTAACCCTCCAGATTAACTATCCAATCATGAGTTTCATCCAACCAAGTTTCAGTAATACCTATAATATCATACTGTTTGTTTGCTGCAAAGACTTCTAGTTCCCCCTTTTTCCCTGTGAGGCTTCTAGCGTTTACATACATACAATTAAGATAAGTGTTTCCTCTTGTGTTAGGAACATCATTTTCTACATGCATTACTGGTGATCCATAATCATTGTTAATTTGTGTTTTAGTAATACCCTTGGTAATACCATTTCCAGCTGCTCTTTCCCTCCCCCCTTCTCCACCCCCATCCAGCTCACTACCTCCATCCTTACTATTGTCACTGCTTGACCCATAATTTCTAGCTAAACCCTCCCCCCAGGCACTTAGTTTAAAATCTCCTCCAACCTTCTAACTATCCTTACCCCCAGTACTGCTGCCCCCTCCTCATTTAGGTGCAATCCATTACAACAATAAAGAAGGCGCCTGACTGAGAAGTCTGCCCAGTGTTCCAAGAACAGAAACCCCTCCTTCCTACACCAGTCTCTAAGCCACACATTTACCTCCCTAATCTCCCTCTGCCTCCCTGTCCTTATAATCTCTCTTAAGGACATCCCACCTACCACTATCTTTGTCGTTAGTGCCAACATGCACCAAGACCACCGGGTCTTTCCTGGCCCCTACCAACAATCTTTCTACCCGGTCCGCAATGTAGTATACCCAAGAACCCAGGAGACAACAGAATGTACGGTGATTGCGGTCCCAGTAGCAGATTGCCCTATCTGTCTTCCTGATAATAGGATCCCCTACCACCATAATCTGACTAGGTACCTCGCTTTCTTTTACCCCATCTGTGCCGGAGGGACAGTTCCTCCGGTTGCTAGAGGGAACAGTCTCCTCCAGCTCCGCCATTTCTTCACTGCCATCCACAGTATCTGCATCCAATTGGGTGAATTTATTAGGGTTTGGCAATTCAGAGATGTCCTGACTCTCCCTCTTTTTCTTCTTCCTTCTAGCCGTGACCCAGCTGGCTACCTGGTTGTCCTCATCCTCATCTATAAGTGTAACCCCCTGCAACTCCTCCTCTGTTCTATCTAAGCTTTACTCAAGATTGTAAATATCTCTCAGTCTTGTAACGGTTTGCTCAAGATCAGTTACCTGGGCTTCCAGGGCAGCCGTTCACACACACCTCGCGCAGATGTATTCAAACTGGGATGGTTGCTCCAAGTGCGCATACAACTTGCATGACATGAACTGAGTGAGATTCTCAATCACGGCCCCACCCATTTTGTTTCAAAGCTGTAACTCCCTGTTGCCTTCAGAATACAATACAAACTATGAAATACCCTTTGGTACACAGCCTGGCTGTGTAAAGAAACAATATTCAACAACAAAACAGTAGTTGATAATACAGTGTGTGATAATGAATCAATGCAAAACAGTAAATTCAGTAATGATGATGATACTTGCAGGGGGAGTCAGGACTTCCTGCAGCAGCACCTCCTGTAGCAGCACCTGTCCACAGGTCCCTGCTTCCCCTGTGTTGGCTGTGTCCAGCTACTCACGGCACCTTGCCTCCTTTTCCAAAAGCTCACAGCATCACATCTTGCCACAAAAATAAATAAAAAAAATAAAAACCACACACTCCCCGCTCCAGTGGGTAAGCAAGTCACCAGCACACACTTACCACCACTCCTCCTCCTCACATACACCCAGGGCAGCAGTTGTCTCTCCTGCTGTCTTCACCTCACTGTGAGTAGTTCAGCTCCTTCACACACACACAAACACAGCAGCAGTTCTTTCACCTGCTGCTTGCTCCTTTCAGTAGCTGTACTCTCACACACCCACACACCAGAGCAACTGCCTGCTCTGCTCCCTTACACACACACTCCAGTCCCCTTACACACATGGAGCGGCTGCCTGCACTGCTCTGCCGCGCTCCATCCAGCTCTCTGTGCCGCTCTCAGTCCTGACCGGTGACTTCCGGTTATGGACCTCGGTTCTGGCTTCCGGTCTTCTCCCCACTCATCAACCTACCAATGCCTCCCAAGCCCGGCAATGCCTAGTGGTCAGTATTCGCCAGTGGCACTGTTGCAGCCTAAACAATATTATCTAATTACAGTACTGTATAATAACATTTTCTGCATCCAGGGACAGTAGACAGTCAGTGTACTCCTACAGCTGGGGTGGGTACGTGGGATCCAGTCTCTATGTTGACAGTTACTACAGTATTTCGATCCCAGAATGCAGGTTTGGCAAGTCAAAAAGGCTGCATGCTAATTAGAGCATGTTTGTCAGGTTCTGGGATATTTGTGTATCATACGCTGTCTCAGAACCGGTTGGAGTTGGGTAACTGATACAGATAATATCGGACTGGGACCCAACTGAAGTGCTAACCGGGCTGGAACTGGAATGATGACACTGGTGATGTCAGAATATCAGATGTGCACCGATGGTCTAGAATATCGGACTGATTCTGATGACTGAAGAACCAGTTGAAGAATCCTATGGGGGATGCGACTGTGAGCACCAATAGTGGGATTGCAGCAGATATCAGAGATACCTGCTGCGATACCTCCTTCATACATTGCAGGGATACATAGTATTTGCAGGTAGCCCCACTTATTTTTTTTTTGGACATGGCCTTAAGGAAACCTAATGGTTCATGTTTTCCAGGACACCTGTGTTTTATAAAATTACAGTTGGTCATACGCAGTGCACTTCCCGGGTGACCTGGAAAATGGGAACTGTTAGGGGTACTTGAGGACCGAGTTTGGGAATCACTGGTCAATATCAACATAGTGATTGTAAATCCAACATATCCATCCCCTCTGTAAAATCATACATTATTATTATTATTTTTTTACTATTTTATATATAGTTTGGTTATATACATATTGCTATTTATACTACAGCGTAGCAGATGATAGAATTTGAAGTATTAATTTCTAGATTGGTTCTCTTAGGAGAATTGAATCAGAATCACCAGTGACCCATAATAATGGAGTCACTGCAGTAAGCCTGTAAACAATCCAACCTTTCACAAAGACAATAGCCTACAGATAGTCAGCAGGTCCATTATTTGTAAGGATTCTGTAGTAATGTACAAGGGGATAAAACTGACACCAATGAGCAAGTACAGACTATCACAGCCAGTATATAAATTCACACACAGTAGATACATAATGCAAGTGTGTGGTTAACATCATAATGTAGGAAAGACAAAGAGGAGAGAGTTCAAATGAGTTTACAATCTATAGGAATATTAGTGGACATAGCATACTCCCCAACTGTCCTGATTTCACTGTCCCGTTGTCCCACCCGTGGGCCGCAGTGTCCCACTGTGGGGGGGGGGGGGGGCAGTTGGGAGTTCTCCTGTCACTCTACTCCTAGCAGAGCAGCACCGGAGAATATATGCTGTGCGCATGCGCACAGCATCTATTCACAGGAGACAGAGGGACTGGGGGCAAGCCAGCAGCTCACAGAGCGCTGGTCATGCCCCCACTGTAATGAAAATGGAGGCACACAGAACTGTCCAGAGTCTCCAATACTAAAAGTTGGGAGGTATGGACATAGGTAATAGGGAGAAGAGGGTTTACAAGCTTAAATTATTGTGTCAGCCCCTTGTGACCGAGGCACCCAAATTTAGACTGTAAGATCAACTACGTGCAGAAAATATAGGCCTAAGAAATATATTTGGAGAGTTGCATAAACATAGTATAGACTACAGACTACAGTATAAAAAAGTGTTAATAAAGTGTAATATATGTCATAATCATCACTGATTTATATGCTAATTCCGTGTAGCTTTTATGCACAATCTTTATCTGACAATCCAGCAGTTCATAATTCTATTTCTTCTAATCAAGTTTACAATTTGTTTTGATTAGTAACTGATTACGCACTAATATTTATGTTACACATTACTTTATAAGACTAGAATGTTAAATAATTTTTTTACAAACCTGAGTACAACTGTATTAAAATGACTGTAAATTCTTAAATATAAAAATGTATCCCTTGCAAATCAAGAATCATGGGAAAATGGAAATTGTGAAGGCATATTTAAATTATTTTATAGCTCATTAGAGTTTTCATTCTTTTACTAAAATGACCTACAGCTCTAGTCATTTACTTTATAGAACATGATTTACATGTCCTTAAATTTATCGTAAAGTTATAAATTGAGCAGGTCATTTTCAATTTTATACTTATACTCTACAACACAGGTCTTCTCTTTAGAACATCAAGGCCACAATGTGTCTACTGAGGCATTTTAAAGAGTCTTTGGGAGCAAGTAATCTGTCAAATGAGTCATTTATAAGAAGAATTAGTTCTCAGAATTTAATAAGCATTTAGGAAAGGAAAGCCAATTAATAATAAACAAAAGAAACATAATTAACTAAGCATAAATTCTCCACAAAATACCATGGTAAATGATGTGCACCAAAGAAGATGTATAACTTGTTCTCCCATAAATTGGAGTTTTCCACTTAGATAGGAAACACAAGTCCTATTTAATAATTACCATATGTATTATGTCTCAGAATGAATTGATTTCTAGCTCAACAGCAATCTCAGAATTTGCAGTACTATTATGATCAATGCTGGTAAAGTGTTTTTATAAGGAAAAAGAAAGTCAAAACAGTTAAATAATTTAGTTTATATTTAGTAAAGCAAACTTGATACATTCTACCATTCTAGTCTATGCTATTATATAAGATATCCATTGCCTAATTGTGTTATTAGTTTTTTTTTAATAACTTACAGCCTCTTAATTTAGAGTAAGGTACTGATGCTGTTTATTTATTATTTCACACACACACGCACGCACGCACGCACGCACGCACGCACGCACACACACACACACAGTTTATGTACAAGCAGCTACTTTATAAATGATGCATGATTGTTATACTGTAGCTTTTATGAAGAAACAGTAGTTATATGGATGTCTCTGTCATTCTATTGTAAAAGGTACGTACAGTATAAGATTACATTAAATTTAAAAATCAGACTTTTTTTCAGTGTCAGCAAGTATTCCAGAAAATCAGAATAATGAAACAAAGGAACTTGCTTATTATGTGATAGATAAAAGAAGGGAGTAACGGTTTACATACTGCAGACATCTAACAAATGATAATGACTTGGTAGATATAAGGTGATTAGCATACTGTTTATGAAAGGCCAGTTTGAGATCACTCAGAATTATTAAAACGTCGAAAAGCTAAGAGAAGCAAAATAGTTTATTTTTTTCTTTACTATATTGTGTTTATTGTTTGTAGACATCTGTATTATTAGAATGCTATTTAATATATTATTTACTTAGGAATCAGCTGCCATCATGCCACATATTGTATTTTTGAGACTCAAATGGACATGTACATTATATAATGATTTTATCTATATATACAATGGGTCTAATTCTGAGTTGAGAGCAGAGAAAACATGAGCAATTAAATGTGCTCCTTGTCAATGCCATTTTGCACTGCTGGGGGGAACAGATTTAAAATGTGCAGATACATTTAGATTTGAGAGAGTTGAGTCCAAACTTAAACTCAATTACAGTATAAAACTATGTATATATAACTATGTGTATATATTGTACACTGAAAGGCAAGGCTTCCATCCTCTGGATTGGCACTCCTCCCATTCACCCTCAGGTGTTTTAATTAGCTAGGTTCCTGCATTTTAGATCACACATTGATAAGGCCCTATTTAGAGGTAAGTCCTGGATAAATTTATAGTTATACTCCATGCTAATTGTGAGGGTTTATTTAAATTGTTTTTACTATCAGTGTTCTTAATGCTAGGAGAGTGCATCTGCATCTCTCGTCCCCCAGCATAGTATTAGAAGCCTCAGCATGATAGCACCTCTTGATATCTTTAGTAATAAGGTGTGCAGTACAGCCCCCCCCCCCCCCTTTTCCACTATATTTGTGTATATATTGTACGCTGGAAGGCAAGGCTTCCTACCCCAGGTATTGGCACTTCTCCCATTCACCCTCAGGCGTTTTAATTAGCTAGGTTCCTGCATTTCAGATCACACATTGATAAGGCCCTATTTAGAGGTAAGTCCTGAATAAATTTATAGAATGTGATAGTATTAGGAATGTTAGGGACCCATGTGATGAAGTCACCTGGCCGCGGTACATGGGCCCGCATATTTGCGCAAATGTGTGCTAAGAACTTCAATTATACTCCATGTTAATTGTGAGGGTTTATTTAAATTATTTTTACTATCAGTGTTCTTAGTGCTAGGAGTGTGCATCTGTGTGCAGTCCAGCCCCCCCCACCCCTTTTTTCAGAGAGTGGGGTAAGCCATGTTTCCATGACATCCCTTGGTTTTTCTAACAGGTTGTCAGTGGTATGCCTCTTATTGAATCTGGTGATACATAGAGTAGCATACTTCTGAATGAGCAGGCATTGTTTGTTAGATACTGCTTCTGCTGAAGGCAATTCACCCTTCCAGTGGACTGTCACAGTCATGTAATCTTTAGTTTGCCCATTACTGCTTGTCCACATAGCTGTGGTTAGGTGGACAGTTGGTACAATGGCATTTTGTAGGCCAATAATTAAGTTTTTCTTAACGTCCTGGAACGCCAAGGAATTTTTTTTTTTTGCTAAAATGGAACCAAGATGGAATTTGGTACCGGGAACACAGGACCTCAATTAACTGTGTAAAACCCACTGCTTAATGGCGGATATTGGACGCAGATCTAATACTAACATAGGTGTTATGGCATCAGTGATCCACTGTGCGACTGGGTGAGAGCTGTCATACTTGCTTCAAAGGATTGTTTCACTGTCAATTGATTTTTTACAATACTACTAGTAGTTTTCTTGGTCCCCTTCTGGGATAAATAACCATCCCCAGCAGTAGCAACAGCAGCAGGCCTAACACTCAAGTACTCTTCTGAGTAATCCTGGAATAGGGAGGAGTCACCTAGTCATAACAAATTGTATGCAGGACTACCTCTGTTGATTACTGAGGCTATTGAGGGTGAAGGTGTTGGCGGTGGATATTGCAGAGGTGCCTGGACCTAGTTGGCAGAAGGAAGCTAACTGATGCTGGATTCATTGTTTTTTTTTAGCACCAACTTTTGATGCTATCAATAGCGTGTCATGAGCTCACTGCAAATTCCATAACAGGGTGAAGGTTCCTAGATGCTTAACGTCCCTATCTCTGCTTACTGTGGTTCCACAAAGGCTACAGATGGCTTGACAAATGTTCAGGATTTGGGTAAAAATAATTCCACACATCCAAGATAGATTTGTTGGTCCTATGCCCAGGCATGACAATGGTTATCTTCTTATCATGGCTAAGAGATGCTTCCACTGGTTCCTGACTTACACAAACAACATCCACCATATCCTCATTAGCACCAGCATCAACTACACATATATCGCCATCTTCCTCTTGCAATTCAGCTATGCTGCTCATCCCACATTTGCAGAGGAAAAAGAAATAGTGGAAGGTGGCTTCCCTGCTAGTACAGTATCAGGAAAATCAGGCTCACACAAAGAATTCTTGGACACACTTAGACTCTCCCCAGGGATTTGTGACATTTCTATTCCTGAACGCACATGTTTGTTCTACTGCCTTAGTGGTTTTCAGTTTTTTTACACCTCTTCTAGACTCTGTTAGTAATTCAGATCTGATTGCTGAGCTGTTGTCACGATCCGGGTATCTGGACGCCATTACTTACCCTTTAGATGCCTCCTAAGGCTGGCTCAGCGTTCCAGGACCGGATCCCGCTGTTCCTGAGTTTCCACATGCAGAATGTCAGAGTGGTGATTTCATCAGCCGCGGCCTCCGCTGTGCCCGCGTGGTTAAATGTGCGCTTGTCAGTCTGGCGTCTCCTGTCTCCTGTGGCCGGCGTCGCCATTACTGTTTCAATTCTCACATGGATTACAAACCAAACTTCCCTCCAAGTGTCTGCATGGGCGCAGCCATCTTGGATTTTGTCATCTGATCATTTCCACCAATCTGCTGTCTGTATTGTTGATTTGCATAATTGCCTAGCCAACCCCTTCCTTGCTGCAGGTATAAGTAAGCTGTGCCTGAGCAAGGAAGGCGTCAGTGCTTTGGTTGTCTAACCTAGTTCCAGTTTGTCCCTCTCCTGTGGTTGTCTTCCAGGTTCCAGCTCCTGTCTCCAGACTTCTGCTATAGAGACCCGCACCAGCATTCCATCTGCGGTGTAGCCTGACTCTCCGATCCATTCTGGACTCACCTGTTTCCAGCTACAACAATCACCTGCTTCCAGCCCAGCTTCCAGCAGTGTACAGCTTCTCTTAAAGGGCCGGTGTCCTTTCTGCAGTTTACCACTCTCCACCGGTATTATTATTTCACCGCTCTCAAACAATCACCTGCTTCCAGCCCAGCTTCCAGCAGTGTATAGCTTCTCTTAAAGGGCCGGTGTCCTTTTCTGCAGTTTACCACTCTCCACCGGTATTATTATTTCACCGCTCTCAAACTCCAAACTTCATTATTATTTCATCGCTCTCAAGTTCGTTTATTATTTAACTGGTTCCAGCCAGTATCCACTCCGTACCAACAACAGTCTGGTTCCAGCCAGTATCCACAGCAGCCGTTTTACCTTCAGCAGCCCAGCCTTTCCTGGAACATCAGCTGGTACGATCCTGAGTTCTCTCCATTGCTACAGTCAGGCCTGGTAAGGACTTTCCAACTAGAAGATTATAAGAACTGTCTCACACTACCAGTGCCTGTGGCCCTTGCCACCCTGTAGTGCCCAGGAATTGTATTTATCCTCTGTTGACTTTTATGTTTCCTTTTACTGCTGCTGTGTTACGGAGTTTGTCATAATAAACATCATTGACTTTTATCCTGGTTGTCGTGGTCACGCCTTCGGGCAGTTATTCTACATGTTACTTACATGTCTAGGGGTCTGATACAACCTCCCAGGTTCCGTTACATCTCAGCCCCTACAACTGAGGCTGCCTCCCGTCAGCTCAGGCCCTCAGTTGTGACAGTAAGCACTGACCTAATGAATCCAGCCGGAGACCAGGATCAAGCGGCCAGGCCGATGCAAGAACTGGCAGCCCGACTTGAACATCAGGAGGCTGCACAGGGCCACATCATCCGCTGTCTCCAGGATCTCTCTACACGGCTGGATGGGATTCAAACGACCCTCCGTGGACCTGGCACGTCCGGTGCGTCCACTACAGTGACACCAGCTGTAACCCCACCCACCTTACCCATTTCCAGTCCACATCTTCATCTTCCAACGCCAGCAAAATTTGATGGATCTCCAAGGTTCTGCAGGGGATTTCTCAATCAATGTGAAATCCACTTTGAGCTTCTACCTGGCAATTTCTTCAGTGACCGTACCAAAATTGCCTATATCATCTCCCTTCTCAGTGGCTCAGCCCTTGACTGGGCATCACCTTTATGGGAGAAGTCTGATCCCCTGCTATCCTCCTATACTGACTTTGTAGCTACATTCAGGCGCATCTTCGACGAGCCAGGCCGGATAACATCTGCTTCATCTGAGATTCTCCGTTTACGCCAGGGAACACGTACTGTGGGACAGTATCTTATACAGTTTAAAATCCTGGCATCCGAACTGGCATGGAACGACGAGGCCCTGTATGCGGCATTCTGGCATGGCTTATCAGAACGCATCAAGGATGAGTTAGCTACCAGAGACTTGCCCTCTAAGTTGGATGAGCTAATTTCTCTTTGCACGAAGGTTGATCTACGTTTCAGAGAGAGAGCAACCGAGCGAGGAAGATCATCTACTCCTAAATCTTCTGCTCCTCCTCCTCGTCAACCATCTCCATCCAAGGATGAGCCTATGCAAATTAGTCGTTCCCGTCTATCTCCCGCTGAGCGCCGAAGACGTCTCTCTGAGTCTCTCTGTCTCTACTGTGCAGTTCCGTCGCACACTATCAATGCCTGTCCCAAACGTCCGGGAAACTCCAGATCCTAGCTCGCCAAGGAGAGGGCCGGCTAGGAGTAATGATCTCCTCTCCATCTCCTCATGACTGTAACCTCCCAGTGTCGCTCCAAATTGCTCAACGTTACAGGAACGTCATTGCCCTCCTTGATTCCGGAGCAGCTGGGAATTTCATAACCGAAGCTTATGTTAAACGGTGGTCCCTACCCACCGAGAGACTGTCCTCGTCCATCTCTTTGACTGCCGTGGATGGCAGCAAGATTTTTGACGCAGTCATTTCCTTAAGGACTCTTCCAGTTCGTCTGAGAGTGGGAGTTCTTCATTCTGAGTATATTTCTTTTTTAGTGATTCCAAGAGCCACACATCCAGTGGTTTTAGGCCTTCCATGGCTCCGTCTCCACAACCCATCAATTGACTGGACGACTACGCAAATACTGGCATGGGGTCCCTCCTGTGCTGAGACTTGTTTAGCCAAAGTTCTTCCTGTTTGTTCTTCCTTCCCCAGGTCATCTGATGTTCCGCCTCCTCCATATCAAGACTTCACGGACGTGTTCAGTAAAGCCTCTGCTGATATCCTTCCTCCTCATAGAGAATGGGACTGCCCAATCGACCTCATTCCAGGGAAGGTTCCACCGCGAGGCCGAACTTATCCGTTGTCTCTGCCTGAGACACACTCCATGGAAGAGTACATCAAAGAGAACCTGGCGAAGGGTTTCATCCGACCATCTTCTTCTCCAGCCGGCGCAGGCTTCTTCTTCGTTAAGAAGAAAGACGGTGGTCTGCGTCCGTGCATCGACTACAGAGGTCTGAACGACATTACCGTCAAGAACCGATACCCTTTACCCCTGATTACCGAGCTCTTTGATAGAGTTAGTGGTGCAACTATTTTCACAAAGCTGGACTTGAGGGGTGCCTACAATCTCATCCGAATCCGTGAGGGTGACGAGTGGAAGACCGCCTTTAACACCCGTGACGGACATTATGAGTACCTCGTCATGCCCTTCAGATTGAGCAACGCTCCAGCAGTCTTCCAGCACTTCGTGAATGAGATTTTCAGGGACATCTTGTACCGCCATGTCGTGGTTTATCTAGACGACATCCTCATCTTTGCTAATAATCTCGAAGATCATCGTTTCTGGGTAAAAGAGGTTCTTTCCCGTCTCCGTGTCAATCACCTCTATTGTAAATTGGAGAAGTGTGTGTTTGAAGTTAAAACCATTCCGTTTCTAGGTTACATTGTGTCCGGTTCCGGACTAGAGATGGATCCTGAGAAACTCCAAGCAATCCAGAATTGGCCTATACCCTTAAGCCTCAAAGGGGTCCAGAGGTTCTTAGGGTTCGCCAATTATTATAGAAAATTTATACGAGACTTTTCAACCATCGTGGCGCCTATCACTGCATTAACCAAGAAAGGTGCTAATCCGTCCAAGTGGTCCGAGGAAGCTACACAGGCCTTTCACCTTCTGAAGCAACGGTTCATCTCTGCACCAGTTCTGAAACAGCCCGACACCGACTCTCCTTTTATCTTAGAGGTAGATGCCTCCTCCGTTGGAGTAGGAGCAGTGTTATCCCAGAGGGCCAAAGATGGACATCTACATCCTTGCAGTTTCTTCTCCCGGAAGTTCTCCCCAGCTGAGCGCAACTATGCCATTGGCGATCAGGAGTTGTTAGCCATCAAGCTCGCTCTGGAGGAGTGGAGATACCTGTTGGAGGGAGCTTCCCACTCAATCACCATACTTACCGACCACAAAAATCTTTTATATCTCAAAGGCGCACAATGTCTGAATCCTCGTCAGGCCAGATGGGCACTTTTCTTCTCTAGGTTTGACTTTAAACTCCAGTTCTGTCTGGGTTCTCAGAATCGTAAGGCCGATGCCCTTTCCCGCTCATGGGAGCAAGAAAATGAGTCCGAGTCTGCAGACAAGCATCCTATTATTAATCCGTTGGCATTCTCCACGGTAGGGATGGACTCTACGCCTCCACCAGGGAAAAGTTTTGTTAAGCCAGTTCTAAGGAAGAAGCTCATGCATTGGGCCCATGCTTCCCGTTTTGCTGGACATACAGGCATTTAGAAAACCCTTGAATTTATTTCTAGGTCCTACTGGTGGCCAACTCTGAAGAAGGACGTTATGGAATTTATTGCCTCCTGCCCAAAGTGTGCCCAACACAAAGTCTCCCGCCAGTCGCCTGCGGGGCAACTGGTTCCATTATCTGTTCCCCGTTGACCTTGGACCCATTTGTCGATGGACTTTGTTTCCGATCTACCTATCTGCAACAAGTTTAATACCATCTGGGTGGTAGTTGACCGGTTCACCAAGATGGCACATTTCATCCCTCTCACCGGTCTTCCGTCAGCTTCCAAGTTGGCTCAAGTGTTTATACAAGAGATCTTCCGACTTCACGGTCTTCCTGAAGAGATCATCTCGGATCGTGGAGTACAATTTGTAGCCAAATTTTGGCGAAGTTTGTGTCAAGCCCTCCAAGTCAAGTTAAAGTTTTCCACGGCTTACCATCCTCAGACCAATGGTCAAACCGAGAGGGTGAATCAGGACTTGGAGGCCTTCCTCCGTATATATGTGTCTTCCTCTCAAGATGACTGGGTTCAACTCCTTCCTTGGGCCGAGTTCAGCCACAACAATCAATACCATTCCTCATCTTCTTCTACACCATTCTTCATTAATTATGGATTCCACCCTAAAGTCCCAGAATTCCAACCGCTTCCCGCAACTTCTGTTCCAGCAGTGGATGTCACCTTGCGTCAGTTTTCAAATAACTGGAGGAACGTCCGCGCAGCCCTGCTTAAAGCCTCATTCAGGTATAAGAAGTTTGCCGATAGGAAGCGTAGAGCGGTTCCTGCTCTCAAGGTGGGTGATCGTGTGTGGCTGTCCACGAAGAATTTGAGGTTGAGAGTTCCCAGCATGAAATTTGCACCTCGCTACATCGGACCCTTCAAGATTGAACAAGTCATCAATCCTGTTGCCTACAGGTTACAGTTACCATCCTTCTTGAAAATACCCAGGACATTTCATGTTTCTTTGTTGAAACCGCTGATCCTGAATCGGTTTCATTCCGCACTTCCTCCAGCTCCCAAAGTTCAGACTCAACGGGGAGTCGAGTACGAGGTGGCCAAGATTTTGGACTCACGTTTCCGTTACGGTCAGTTACAATACCTCATTGACTGGAAGGGCTATGGTCCTGAAGAACGCTCTTGGACCAATGCCTCAGACGTCCATGCTCCTGCCTTGGTCCGAAATTTCCACGCAAAGTTTCCTTTAAAGCCTAAGAAGTGTCCTGGGGCCACTCCTAAAGGGGGGGGAGCTGTACGATCCGGGTATCTGGACGCCATTACTTACCCTTTAGATGCCTCCTAAGGCTGGCTCAGCGTTCCAGGACCGGATCCCGCTGTTCCTGAGTTTCCACATGCAGAATGTCAGAGTGGTGATTTCATCAGCCGCGGCCTCCGCTGTGCCCGCGTGGTTAAATGTGCGCTTGTCAGTCTGGCGTCTCCTGTCTCCTGTGGCCGGCGTCGCCATTACTGTTTCAATTCTCACATGGATTACAAACCAAACTTCCCTCCAAGTGTCTGCATGGGCGCAGCCATCTTGGATTTTGTCATCTGATCATTTCCACCAATCTGCTGTCTGTATTGTTGATTTGCATAATTGCCTAGCCAACCCCTTCCTTGCTGCAGGTATAAGTAAGCTGTGCCTGAGCAAGGAAGGCGTCAGTGCTTTGGTTGTCTAACCTAGTTCCAGTTTGTCTCTCTCCTGTGGTTGTCTTCCAGGTTCCAGCTCCTGTCTCCAGACTTCTGCTATAGAGACCCGCACCAGCATTCCATCTGCGGTGTAGCCTGACTCTCCGATCCATTCTGGACTCACCTGTTTCCAGCTACAACAATCACCTGCTTCCAGCCCAGCTTCCAGCAGTGTACAGCTTCTCTTAAAGGGCCGGTGTCCTTTCTGCAGTTTACCACTCTCCACCGGTATTATTATTTCACCGCTCTCAAACAATCACCTGCTTCCAGCCCAGCTTCCAGCAGTGTATAGCTTCTCTTAAAGGGCCGGTGTCCTTTTCTGCAGTTTACCACTCTCCACCGGTATTATTATTTCACCGCTCTCAAACTCCAAACTTCATTATTATTTCATCGCTCTCAAGTTCGTTTATTA
Source organism: Pseudophryne corroboree (assembly GCF_028390025.1). NCBI lineage: Eukaryota > Metazoa > Chordata > Amphibia > Anura > Myobatrachidae > Pseudophryne > Pseudophryne corroboree. The sequence continues at coordinate 641,354,293 of NC_086448.1, forward strand.
TTTAACTGGTTCCAGCCAGTATCCACTCCGTACCAACAACAGTCTGGTTCCAGCCAGTATCCACAGCAGCCGTTTTACCTTCAGCAGCCCAGCCTTTCCTGGAACATCAGCTGGTACGATCCTGAGTTCTCTCCATTGCTACAGTCAGGCCTGGTAAGGACTTTCCAACTAGAAGATTATAAGAACTGTCTCACACTACCAGTGCCTGTGGCCCTTGCCACCCTGTAGTGCCCAGGAATTGTATTTATCCTCTGTTGACTTTTATGTTTCCTTTTACTGCTGCTGTGTTACGGAGTTTGTCATAATAAACATCATTGACTTTTATCCTGGTTGTCGTGGTCACGCCTTCGGGCAGTTATTCTACATGTTACTTACATGTCTAGGGGTCTGATACAACCTCCCAGGTTCCGTTACATCTCAGCCCCTACAACTGAGGCTGCCTCCCGTCAGCTCAGGCCCTCAGTTGTGACAGCTGTGTTTTTTGCTGCCCTGCAATCAGCTACAGGGGGAGGGGAAATCGCTGTGCAAGTGTGCGATCGCTTCATTAGCAGAGCTGCACAAAAGTCAGTTTGTGCAGTCTCTCCGCAGCCCAGGACTTACTCAGACGCTGCAATGTAATCCTGCTGATCGGGGCCAGAGCTGACATCAGACACCCTCCCTCAAAACGCCTGAGCCCATCTGCCTTTTTCCGGACACTCCTGGAAAATGGTCAGTTGCCACCCCAGTTGCCACAAATGACCTCTTACTGTCAATCGGCTTGCGAACACCCGTGCGTTTGGATTTTTCGCACCATCCTGTCACTAGGTGCCGATGCCTGTCGCTATTGTGCAATGCACTGGCGCATAGTGGTGCATACACATGCACAGTTCAGATCTGATCAGCCGCTGTGCGAAAATGCACAGCAGCAATCAGATCTGAATTACCCCCTATAAGTGAAAAGGTGTTGCACCTTCATGAGAGACAGAAGATTATGCTTCACTGACAGTTGCAGAACCACCACTCAGAAATAAAGGCCAAGGTCTGAGCCTTTCCGTACCACTTTGTTTGGGGAATGGCATGTTGCCAATTTTATGTTTTTCTGCACCAAACTTTCCCTTTATAATAGGTGTCTTTTTCTTGAACACTGCATATTGTTTTTTTTTATTTTAGATGGCCTGACTTAGAACAAGAGATGAGTGGGTTCTGTTCTCAGAGAACCGAACCCCCCCTAAACTTCACGATCCGATCCGGTAACCGAGTCTGGCTCGGGACTTCTTGCCAGACTCAGATCCGAGAATGAGGCAAAACATCATCATCTCGCTGTCGGATTCTCGTGGGTTTTGAATTCCATATAGACAGCTGCGTGTCGCCACCATTTTCATTTCAGACTTGAAGAGTGAGGGAGATAGACCTCTGTCACTCTCTGTGGGTGGAGGTGTCGAGTGGGGTTAGTGTGTGCTCTCTAGGGGTGCTGTTAGGGGTGCTGTCCTTTAACTATGCTGTTAGGGGTGCTGTCCTGTCACTCACTGCGTTGTTAGGGGTGCTGCATCTGTACATGGGTGTTGCTGTCCTGGCTGTCACTGTGCTATACAGGGGCACTGTCCTCAGGTATGCTGTGAAAATACAGGGGTGCTGTGAAAATAAATGTACACTGGCCCTGTCCTGTATGCTGTAAAATTACAGGGGGTCATATATGCAGTAAAAGTTCAGGGGTGTTGTGAAAATAAATTTACACTGGCCCTGTCTTGTATGTTGTAAAAATTCAGGGGTGCTGTTAAAATAGATGTACACTGGCCATGTCTTGTATGCTGTAAAATTACAGGGCTGCTGGCCTGGTCCTGTATGCTGTTAATTTAACAAAAATGGAGGTAATCTGCGCACTGGGGTGGTTTTACTGTATGGGATGTGTTGCTAGTCAAAAGGGTGTCCTTGCCCTTTGGTTCAAAATGGATATCTGGTTTTCACCTGACTGCGCTCATCCCCTACAGTTTGAGTACTCGTGAAATGATGCAAATGGGTACTTATATAAAGGTGTGTTTTACTTTCACATGTATCAAATATGACACTCAATATAATGAAACAGTGCAGATAATATTGTGGAACATGAAAAAGGTGGTAATCACAATGTGTGCTCCACGGGGAGCACCTTTTTAACTCAGTCCTTTAATCACTCAAATTGGTGATTAAATCCTTTAGGTTCTTGGCGTGTGTGTTCTGACACAAAGGCCAATGGGCTGGAAAAAATATATATATGTAATGATTAAATCTGGCTGTGTTGCTTTAAAAGTCAAATATAGATTTTCCAGTGGAAATGTCTCTAGTCCTGACCAGACTGTGTGGGCTTTAAAAATCTGTCTTTAGTATTTAGATTCATATAGTTGCAGAGGACGGCGTCCCGTACCTCTGCGTGTGGAAGTCAGGTATTCGTGCACTACCGTTGCGGCCGTACTTGTAAGATGTACAGGTGCGGGGGGCAGCGGGAACCTCCTGGCGGCTCCGGACAGACTCGTCCCTCAGCTTGCGCACCCGCTCTCCGGTTCGTCCTGTTAGGGATCTCCCCGTGTACCTGCGCCGCTCGCTGGGTTGGTCGTGTTCGCGTGGGGGGGAGCTCAGCAGCAGGATCTAAACAGAGCCTGTGGCAGTGTTGCACCTCCCCACAACGGAGTACTCACCTGTGCGGTCCTCCTGCTGCCCGTCCGTCTGTACTGCTTACCGATGTCTGCGCCGTAGGTCCGAGGGTCTCACAGCACTCTCCTGTCCTCCAATGGTTTGATGTCTCTTAGTCGTCTCCTCCAACGCGTTTCAACCGGATCGGTCTTCCTCTGGGAGTCTTTGCAGTGTTCTGATAGTGGTGGGTGTTAAAATGGCTTGCGGGCGGGACCAGCATCAGTTCCTCCTTTGTTCCACTGATTTGATTGGTGGTTGAGGTTGTCAGTATTGGGTGTTAAATTGGCTTGCGGGCGGGACCAGCATCAGTTCCTCCTTTGTTCCACTGATTTGATTGGTGGTTGAGGTTGTCAGTATTGCAGGGGGCAGATTACATGTTCCTGCAATCTGTCCCATTTGTGAGTTTCAGAAACAGGGAAAAGGGAAAGTATGAAAACATGGCAATGCAAATGAAATTCTTTTTTTTTTTTTTTTTAAAGGTCCATAGTGGTATTTCTTAATTATTTTTTGTTGGGCATTTGTATTCTCAGACAAATAATACGATTCTGGTTGTGTGTCTGGGTTTCTGAATTTCAGTCATCGATACCAAGGTGCATTAACCAATGAACATAATATACTTTGGTCATGTAAAATTAAATGAGAATTGCGGTTATTGTATACCAGTGATGGTGTGAATCTTATTGTTAGAGCAAATGGTATAGGGCCTGTTGGTAAGCTTACTATTGTGGAAGATGTTACGTTACGTCGGGATATTTCTTATGTGTTTTATGTGGCAATGGTATGTGGCTTGTTAGTATGCTATCTGATCACGGAGCTTTTCAAAAATTCAAGATGTTTCTTGTGTGTCAACAATTATGGTAAAGTGGATTCTTTGGTACTGTTATGAAATATCTGGGATATATATAACTTTCCTACTTTGGAGTGGTTTATAATCCTATGTTCCCTGTGGGCTTTTTCTGGGTATAGGATATCTGTATACTAAATGATTGGTTCTACTTGCAGATGATAGACCTTATTTCATTATCAATGTTTAACCCTTTTGGTGCTAGTGTGCCAAAGGAAATTATTGAACGTAACTCTTCTTTATTTATTTTTTGTATATAATCCCCTCCCCTCCAGTTCTTCTTGATTTCTTTCAGCCCCGTAAATTTTAGTAATGTGGGGTTTGATTCATGATGGTCTCTAAAGTGTAATGAGAGCGGATGATCTTCTGTTTTTCGTTTAATATTGCGAATGTGTTCACTGATTCTGATTTTCAGTGGTCGGACGGTTATCCCTACATACTGTAACTTACATGGACATTCTAGTAAGTATATGATGCCTTTGCTGTGGCATGTGATTCTGTCTTTGATTTTGTAACTGTATGAGTTAGTTGCGGATTTTTTCATGATAGTGGGTAATGTGCTTCTTGCTTTTACCATATGGCAACCTGAGCAGGTCCCACAATGGTAAAAACCTCCTTTGTTCTGTGACCCATCTATTGTGGCTTGTATCTGATTTGGTGGCGGTATGTGGCTGTGTGTTAGTTTTTTCTTTATGTCAGGAGCCTTTCGATAGATGACTTTGGGGTTAGGGGGTAGAACTTTAGCTAAATTGTCATCTTGCAATAATATCTGCCAGTGTTTTGTGATGATCTTTTTGATCTGATGGGCTTGGTCTGAATATTGTGTTATGAACAGTGGTTCTTCGATTTGTGTCATCTGTTTTGGCTTCTCTTTGTAGTTAAGGAGTGCGGGCCTCTCTATCTTTTTTGCTGTTTCGAAGGCTACTTGTACTGTCTCGGTGTGGTAGTTTTTTTCCTTAAATCTGTCACTCAAAACCTTCCCCTGTGTTTCATAATCACTCATTTTGGAACAGTTTCTACAAAGTCTTTTAAATTGTCCCATTGGTATGCCATTGAGCCATGTCGGATGATGCCCACTGGTGGCTAGTATATAACTGTTCACGGCGACAGTTTTATTGTAAGTGTTTGTGTGTATTCGATCTTCATCTATGAAAATGTTGAGATCTAAAAATTGTACTTTTTCCTTGCTATATGTGGTGGTGAGTTTGAGATTCCGATCGTTCTGATTGAGGTGTGTATTTAAACTTTTGAGTGATTCTTCATCTCCCTTCCAGATGAAGAATATATCATCTATGAATCTGGTCCAGAGGACGAGGTTCGCACCAAGCTCCACATCAGACCAGATTGTATCGTCTTCCCACTTGCTCATGAACAGATTTGCGTAACTTGGCGCGAACCTCGTCCCCATAGCGGTCCCGGTGGTCTGTAGGTAATAGTTGTTGTTAAACCATAGGTAATTGTGGGTGAGAATATACTCTATGCCCCCCAAAATGAATTCTCATTGGTCTGGTAACATGTTGGGGTCTTGTTCGAGGTAATGACGTGTGCTGTCTATTCCCTGTGCATGATCTATGATGGAATATAAAGAAGTGACATCGCTTGTGACTAACCAGTAGTCCTCTTTCCATGTGATTGATTCTAACTTTCTAAGGATGTCAGTAGTGTCTCTAAGATAGGATTTCTGAGTTTTAACGTATGGCTGTAGAAAGACATCAATATACTGTGAGAGATTTGAGCTGATTGAATCTATTCCGGATATGATCGGTCTGCCTGGTGGTTTTGTTGGGTTTTGTGCACTTTTGGTAGGTAGTAGAATACTGGTATGATTGGATGTTGTATGTTGAGATATATGTGTTCCTGTGCCGAGAGGATCCCTTTGTCCAACCCTTCTCTAAGTAGGGTCTGTAGTTGCTGTTTGAATGTATGGGTGGGGTCTCCTTGTAGTTTTCTGTAGGTGCTCGTGTCGCTCAGTATGTTGTTGGCTTCCTTGATATAGTCATCTTTGTTAAGAAGTACTACCCCTCCCCCTTTGTCAGCCGGTTTAATTACCAAGTTAGTATTTTTGCTGAGTTCTGTCAGTGCTCTTTGTTCCTTATTGGTCATGTTGTGTTTCCTAAGTCTATTAGGTCTGTCGTCTAGTCTCATGACGTCTTTCTCTACCATATCGGGGAATGTCGCTGTATGGTTTCCCATCATGTAATTGGGATAAAACTGTGACTTGGGTTTGAGAGAAGTGTGAGAAAAAGGGTCATCTTTGTCTGGTTTATGTTGTGGTAGCGGGGTCTTCTGAAAGTATTTCTTTAGTGTAAGCTTACGTGTAAATTTTTGTATGTCCAGATAAGTTTCGAATTTGTTTAACGGTGCTGTAGGTGCAAATTTGAGTCCCTTATCTAGGGCACTAACTTGATGTTTGTTAAGTACATGGCTGCTCAAGTTGAATATGCCCTGTCCTTCGGTTTGTGTCACTTTAGGGTTCAGTGTTTTGCTTTTTTGTCCCCCCCCTGCATCCTCGTCGGGTTCTGAAAGTTTTCTCTTTGTCTGCTGGTTCTGTGTCTTGACAGACCCTATCTGGTGGATGAGGTCTGTCGTTGATTCTAAAAAACTGTTGGAGTCTCCACATGTCGGATTGGTGTCAGTTTTGGCTTCTTCAATGAATATGGTGCTCTCACCGGTGGCCGTGAGACATTCCGTCTGTGACCCCAGTACTCCTGGTGTTGTATTGAGTAACGCTAATTCAGTGTCAAGAAAGCCCTGTTCTAATGATTTTCTGGCTAAATCATGGGAGAATTCGTCATTAATGTCATAGATAGAAAAGGATGTATCGTTATCAGTTATCGTAGATGTTTCAATGGATGTGTCATGATAGCTTGATTGGGTAATGGGGGTGCCTGTTTCTAAATTTCTCGAATGTAACTTTGTCATGTACTGTTGGTATGTTAATTTTAGCCTTTTGTATATGGGTGTTCTAGGTATAGCTGGTGGTGCTTTTGAAACATCTACGATAACTGATAACCGATCCGGTTGAAACGCGTTGGAGGAGACGACTAAGAGACATCAAACCATTGGAGGACAGGAGAGTGCTGTGAGACCCTCGGACCTACGGCGCAGAAATCGGTAAGCAGTACAGACGGATGGGCAGCAGGAGGACCACACAGGTGAGTACTCCGTTGTGGGGAGGTGCAACACTGCCACAGGCTCTGTTTAGATCCTGCGGCTGAGCTCCCCCCCACGCGAACACGACCAACCCAGCGAGCGGCGCAGGCACGCGGGGAGATCCCTAACAGGACGAACCGGAGAGCGGGTGCGCGAGCTGAGGGACGAGTCTGTCCGGAGCTGCCAGGAGGTTCCCGCTGCCCCCCGCACCTGTACATCTTACAAGTACAGCCGCAACGATAGTGCACGAATACCTGACTTCTACACGCAGAGGTACGGGACGCCATCCTCTGCAACTATATGAATCTAAATACTAAAGACAGATTTTTAAAGCCCACACAGTCCGGTCAGGACTAGAGACATTTCCACTGGAAAATCTATATTTGACTTTTAAAGCAACACAGCCAGATTTAATCATTACATATATATATTTTTTCCAGCCCATTGGCCTTTGTGTCAGAACACACACGCCAAGAACCTAAAGGATTTAATCACCAATTTGAGTGATTAAAGGACTGAGTTAAAAAGGTGCTCCCCGTGGAGCACACATTGTGATTACCACCTTTTTCATGTTCCACAATATTATCTGCACTGTTTCATTATATTGAGTGTCATATTTGATACATGTGAAAGTAAAACACACCTGTATGCTGTTAAAGTTCAGGGGTGCTGTGAAAATAAATGTATACTGCCCCTGTCTTGTATGATGTAAAAATTCAGGGGTGCTGCGAAAATAAATGTACACTGTCCCTGTCCTGTATGCTCTAAAAATACAGGGATGTTGTGAATATAAATGGGTGCTGGGTCTGTCTTGTATGCTGTAAATATTCAGGGGTGCTGTGAAAATAAATGTACACTGGCTCTGTCTTGTATGATGTAAAATGTCAGGGGTGCTGTGAAAATAAATGTACACTGGCCCTGTCCTGTATGCTCTAAAAGTACAGGGGTGTTGTGAATATAAATAGGTGCTGGCCCAGTCTTGTATGCTGTAAATATTCATGGGTGCTGTGAAAATAAATGTACGCTGGCCCTATCTTGTATGCTGTAAAATTACAGGGGTGCTAGTCCAGTCCTGTATGCTGTAAAAATTCAGAGGTGCTGTGAAAATAAATGTACACTGGCCCTGTCTTGTAAGCTATAAAAATACAGGGGTGCTGTGAATATAAATGTACACTGGCCCTGTCTTGTATGCTGTAAAAATACGGGGATGCTGTGGAAATAAATGGGCACTCTTCTGTATGCTGTAATAATAAAGGGGTGCTGTCCTATGAAATGGAGAACAAAAATTTTGAGTAAAAATAGTGAAAGATCAGGAACCTCTTCTAGTTCTTAGTACTAGTGCTGAAGCTGCTGCTGCTACCAGTCATGACATTAATGATGCAATTCCATCAACGTCATCTGCTAAGGCCGAAGCCCAGTGTTATAGAGGGCATGTAAGATCCAAGAAGCAAAAATTAAGAAACAAAAAAAAAGAAATTATCTGATAAGATACATAAAAGTGACAATATGCCATTCATAACACGAAGTGTCAAGTAAAGGATAAGGCCTTGGCCTATGTTCATGACTGGGTTCAGCTTCTCATGAAGATGGAAGACCTCCTCCCTCTCAAAAAAATAAAAATAAATAAAGCTTGTTAAAGCACAGGAAAAAACAACTGTGTGTTCAGAGATATCACAAATCCCCAAGGAGAGTCCAAGTGTGTCAGCGGTTGCGATGTCTAGGCCTGACCTTCCCAAGACTGTATGGGAAGAGGAGGCTCCTGCCACCATTTGCACGCCCCCTGCAAGTGCTGGGAGGAGCACCCCCAGTCCAGTTGCTGATATGATTGAGCATGTCACTGTAGAAGTACACCAGGATGAGGAGGATATTGGTGTAGCTGACGCTGAGGAGGAAGTTGACTATGAGGATTCTGATGGTGATGTGGTTTGTTTGAATAAGGCACCAGTGGAGACAGTTGTAGGCCATGGGATGAAAATTGTCATTGTCATGCCTGGGCAAAATACCAAAAAAAGCCACCTCTTTGGTGTGGAATCATTTCTGTATAAATCCAGATAACAAATGTCAAGCCATCTGTTGCCTTTGTCAATCCATAATAAGTAAGGGTAAGGATGTTAAATACCTAGCAACATCCTTCCTTATATGTCACCAGCAGCGCATTCATCATAAGTCATTGTCAAGTTCAGAAACTTTGGGTAATAGCATAAGCAGTCCACTGACACCTAAATTATGTGGTTTGTTTGAATGTTTTTTCATTGTGAGGATGAGAATGTAAATACTGAAGTGGGGGAGGTATCTAAGGATGCCAACCCTTGCCTCTGTAGAGCCAGTTTGTGCTTCTTTTTTGGTGGGGGCCCAAACAAAGCAATAATTTCAGCCACAGTCATGTGGCAGAGCCTGTTGCTGAAATGATTGGTTTGGGCCCCCCAAATCCATAACCAGCATTGGACCTCTCAGTGATCACTGCCAAAGCAACTGTTTCCATGCTCTCAGCCAGTCAGCATTTCCCCTTTCATTCCTATGGCATTGTCCATTAGTGACGTGTCAGAGGAAATCCAGCCCTAGGCTAACCAGTTTAAGTTTGGTTGCCATTATGGCCGGGGGACCCCATGCTGTGTACAATATACCCAGCTAAAACATCAGCCCCCAGCTGTTTCAACCTGGTGCTGGGTATAGGAAAATTGGGGAAATCCCACACCACTTTTCCCTCAATTTTCCCATACCAGCCATGATTAAAAGGTGGGGACCTTTATTTTTTCATGTAACTCTTGCTAAGATATGAAACCTTGATCTGTGCAGTGCTGTTCCCAAACTCAAGGCAGATATAGTTGTCAGCAGAAATATTAGCTGCTACTGTACTAGAGGAGTGTGTAAATCTCCCTAAGGATAAATATTTTAAAAAATGGAGAGAAGAAGCGCTTAGGGTTTGGGGATAGAGAAACTCACCTGCCTCAGACATGTCTATTGTTTAGGCAGGGTTGCTTACATTTTTGTAATTATGAAAGAACAAAACCAATGGACATTAGAGATGCAAAAAAAATAACTGACATATATGTCGAGTTTCAATTAGTTCTGAATTCAATGAATTTGCTCATTTTTTCTGAAAAACAAGTCTGCCCGAACTTCAGGGATCCAAGGGAATCAGAGCCATGGCTTGAGTATTCCTGCCAGGCTCATATTCCAAATCGAGGTAAAATGTTATCATCCCGGTATCGGATCTTGCGGGTTTTGGATTCGATATAAGTCCCTTTTGCTGTGATTCGGGTGCCATATCAGAAGGAGAGTACACTTCCAGGGCAGAAATGAATGAATTAATAATAATAATAATAATAATAATAATATATCAGTTTTTTTTAGTTTATACTGGTGCAAAACCTAGAGCTTCTAAGGGCAGCGTTAACAATCATTAACCCTTTATTGGTGCACAACATTGCACATGCACAATCACACTGGTGCTGCTGCCTGCTCAGGAGAATTTAAAGCCAGGAGTCACTGTTTAACATGTCCCAAGTTAACTTAATATACTGGCTGAGCTAGATGTATGGAGGCAGTGAGCAAAACATTATTTTTATTTTTTATAGTGCTGGTTTGGAACATTTATTCATTACTTGCATTTTTGTCACACTAGTACTGTACCTTAACTGCAGCACTTTGGTGTATAGCACAAGGGTTGTTTGTTTTTTTGTCACTGCTCCTGTGTTCCTAAGACAGGGGCAGTTTTTTTTTACTGGGGAGGGGCCTTAGACTGCACACCTAAGGCACAATTCTAGGTAAGTCCAATTATTCTGTACAATAAGTCAGCAATGGGTTGGCTCCTGGGGTGCGGGGCCTCCTGGACTACCGTGGCTGGGCAACAACAGGGCATCGCAGCATTACATTTAATTTGGCACTTTCACTGTTTGTTTATTATACATGTCACACTTTTTTTACTTATATTAATTCACCCCATAACACTTTTTTTTCTCACCTATTCCTTAATCCTTCTCACTATACTATAATCATTCCCTGTGATGCCCTGGGGTTACTTGGCTGTGGTGGTTTGTGGGGTCCTGTGCCCTAGGTTTGAACCCTATAGTGTCAGGTACTGTAGCAGAGTGGAGTTCCTTGCCGTGGGGCTGCAGCTACATGCATTGATCAATACATAACTAAACTCCACTATTTATTATATGCTAAGCTATATAATATCAGTAATGCTAGAGACAGTGCACCTACAACACCCCCCTTTTTTCTGCAGTTTTTTAGTGCCATGACCATTGCAGCCCAGAGCTCCATATAGGGCAACATTAACGGTTGGTGCACACTGGTGGTTTTTGTTTCTGAATAGTATACATTGTAGCCCAGAGCTCCTAATACAGAGCAGCATTAACTCTTGTTTGTGCACAGTGCACACTGGTGCCTGCAAAAGTTTTTTGTGAAGTTGTCATTTGTCATTTTTTTTTTAGTACAACTTGTGTTTGCTGTAGGTGATGTACCCTTCTACATTCATAAATATAAGCACTGTGAGTCCGAAGTGTGAGTTGTTATTTGTGAAATTGTATTTTATATTTTTGTACAACTTGTGAGTTGTCATTTGTGAAAAAAGTTGCTTTTATTTTTTTGTAAAACTTGTGTTTATTATAGCTCAATAGGTGCTGTGCCACACTGCGTTCATAAATATAAGCAGTGTGAGTTGTCATTTGTAAAAAAATAATATTTTTTTGTACAACTTGTGTGTGCTGTAGGTGCCATAAAACTTGTACAACTTGTATGTGCTATAGCTGCTGTAGGAGTTTTCCCTTTGACTACTGGAAGGAAAAAGAGGCAATTTGGATGCCCTTGTACAAACTTGCTTTGCATTGCTTAAGCTGACCACCCTCTAGTGTGTACTCAGAAAGAGTTTTCAGCACAGCTGGGAACCTTGTTAGGGATTGGCGTAGGAGGCTACTTACTGAAAGAGTGGAAAAGATGATGTTCATCAAAATGATCCACAGATTCCATGAGGAAGACCTTTACTGGCACTTACATCAAAGTACTGTAAAGAGATTTCTGTAATAGGTGGATTTCTGTGGAGATATTAATATTTTGTGAAGATGAAGTAAACACTGATGAGGGTGAGGATGATAATGATGATGATATCTTGCCACTGTAGAGAACATTGACAGCACTGTTAGCTTAGCTACCTTAAGCCAATCGGTAGCATGTTTTGTGGGGGCCCAAACCAACCAAACACTTTTGATGGATGATAGTATTTTTTTAGACAGCAACAAGCCGTCTATGGTGGTCATTCCGAGTTGATCACTAGCTACTTTCGTTCGCTCTGCCGCGATGAGGCAAAAAAAGGCACTTCTACACATGCGTATGCGGCACAATGCGCATGCATGTCGTACTATTGCAACGAACGATGTAGTTTCACACAAGGTCTAGTGAAGCTTTTCAGTCGCACTGCTGGCCGCAGAGTGATTGACAGGAAAAGGGCGTTTCTGGGTGTCAACTGACCATTTTCAGGGAGTGTTCTGAAAAATGCAGGCGTGCCAGGAAAAATGCAGGCGTGTGGAGTTGAACGCAGGGCGTGTTCGTGACGTCAAAACAGGAACTGAACAGTCTGAAGTGATCGCAAGCACTGAGTAGGTATTGAGCTACTCTAAAACTGCACAAAAAAAGTTTGCCACCGCTCTGCGATCCTTTCCTTTGCACTTCTGCTAAGCTAAAATACACTCCCAGTGGGAGGCGGCATAGCGTTTGCACGGCTGCTAAAAACTGCTAGTGAGCGAACAACTTGGAATGACCACCTATATCCATTGATATACTGTATGTCAGTTTTTATTCAGCTACTTAATTTACCACCTGGAGTCTAGAGCCAGCAACCACACAAAGAGAATGCCAGGGCCCACAAGAAATAGAGCATGCCAGAATCCTGACCGAGTTAATAAGATCTGTGTTACAGCTCCTGTATGGGAAATTACCGCATTGGCGTTGCAATATTAGTAACAACTACAGATATGCAACTAGGATTTTACTTACAGTAGACTTGACTGATTTTTCCACCAAAATCAGATCTCGAATTGAGGCATAACATCATCTTTTCCCACCAAAACATCATCTTTGTCCATGGAAGATTACATTTTAGCAGGAAAATGTCATCTTTCATGGATAAAGATGATGTTTTATTGGGAAAAGATTAACTCTTGCCTCATTTTGAAATAAATGTTGGCGGGAAATTGAAAGTCATACATCTCTAGTAACAACCATATAACTGCAGTTTCTGATATATATAAAAGAGAGCGTAGTAAAAGTGTACTGTCTTAGTACTATCATCAGATCGAATAACAGATTAGCAATGTTATAGTTTAATTATATTTGAAATAAAACAGCTAATCTTCCGATAAATAATTTTTCAAGCTGATCTAATAGAATAAAATGTAAAAACTCTCTATAGATTTCAACACTGTTAATAAATATAATCCAAGCTTTATAAAATATCAAAGACAGAAACGTATATTAACCTCAAAGGCAAAATCCTTGAATACATCCAATTAAGTAGCACTAAATATGTATTACATGCAAAGAATTACTCAATAAATGAGTCCAATTTGAGAATTACTCAATAAATAATGAACCATTGCTCAGACGGCAAAATAACCACTAATTACAGATCAAATCTAGCATAAATAAAACAGTTAAGTGTTCGCTAAGCAAATTTTCAAACTAGCTAATCTAATAGATTAAAACGTAAAGGCTCTCCATACATTTCAACATTACTGATAAATAAATTCCACAAAATAAATAAAATGGTACAGTACCAATCCTAAAGGGAAAAGTATTGAATATATCCCATTCAGTAACATCAAATACTGTACGTTACAGGAAAAAATGACTCAATAAATTAGCTTAAATTGAGAATGACTCAATGGGCGGTATTCAATTGTTTGAAAAAGTCAGTTGGGTGTTTGTTTTTTCCTATCTAATTGAAATGAATAAAACGTATAAATAAATTAGTAATGTAAATAAATAAATAAATAAATATAAGAAAATGGCCCGGTGTGAACTTTCTTTAATAACTTTAGATGCAATAGTAAACTATAGGTTCATTCTACCTCTCTACATAAAAAATAAAGTTGTCAATTGTTCCCCTCTGTTAGGTTTTTGCATATGATCAGTGACAATTAATATTATTAATTATTTTTCTTTTTTAAGATGTCAAAAAATATATGAAGCGCCATACAAGATGTACATTGAAAACAGTAGCCAGTATCAGAGCATACATACAAAAAGCAATATGCAAGAGAAATACTAAACATATTGGGTAAGAGCAGTGTACGTATAGCACTGGTGCATTGAAAGAACAAAATGGAGTGGACAGTTAGAGTGAACAGCAAGAGGATGAACTGGGAAAGATATACAGTGGAGTAGTGAAAAATAATATACTGTAATTGAGCATGTAATATAATATAGACTATGTTTTATCAGCTATGGGCCTGATTCAGGGGTGCATGCAAATCCCATCGTGGTCCAATTACGTAAGCAGCGGAAAATATATTAATGTTGCAACCACAGGGATTTGTACAAGGATGCCACTGACATCATCTTTAATGTGCCACTTGTGTACAAATATACAGAAACACATGATTCGCACCATCAATCATCTTAGCACCCTAAGGTTGCTCAAAATGTCTGTCAGAAGTAAGCTATTGTAACTTTGTACACAGACACAGTCGCAGGCTGAGACACACCCACAAAATAGTTTACGATATGCCTGCATTTGATTCAACACCCCCGTTACCGCTGCCAAATGCTCACTGACCTTCAGTCTAGTGATGAGCGGGTTCAGTTCCTCGGGATCCCAACCCCCCCGAACTTCACCCATTTTACACGGTTCCGAGGCAGACTCAAATCTTCCCGCCTTGCTCGGTTAACCCAAGCGCGCCCGAACGTCATCATCCCACTGTCAAATTGTCGCGAGATTCATATTCTATATAAGGAGCCGCGCGTCGCCGCCATTTTCACTCCTGCTTTGGAGATGAAAGCGAGAGGACGTGGCTGCGTTCTCTCAGTTTCTGTGTTCAGTGTGCTGCAAACATCTGTGCTCAGTGTGCTTGCAAATATCTGTGCTCAGTGTGCTGAAATATCTACGTTCTCTGCCTGAAAAAGGCTCCATATCTGTGCTGCATTGTAGTATATAGTAGGAGGACAGTGCAGAATGTTGCTGTGACCACCAGTAAATATATAGCAGTACGGTACAGTAGTCCACTGCTCTACCTCTGTGTCGTCAAGTATACTATGCATCCATACCTGTGCTACATTTTAGTTGTGCGCAGTATATAGTAAGAGGGGACAGTGCAGAATGTTGCTGTGACCACCAGTATATATATAGCAGTACGGTACAGTAGTCCACTGCTCTACCTCTGTGTCATCAAGTATACTATGCATCCATACCTGTGCTGCATTTTAGTTGTGCGCAGTATATAGTAGGAGGGGACAGTGCAGAATGTTGCTGTCACCACCAGTATATATATAGCAGTACGGTACAGTAGTCCACTGCTCTACCTCTGTGTTGTCAAGTATACTATGCATCCATACCTGTGCTGCATTTTAGTTGTGCGCAGTATATAGTAGGAGGGGACAGTGCAGAATGTTGCTGTGACCACCAGTATATATACAGCAGTACGGTACAGTAGTCCATTGCTCTACCTCTGTGTCGTCAAGTATACTACAAAAGTTCAGTAAAATGACCCAAAAATCAAAATTAAAAGCATCTGATGAGAAGCGTAAACTTGCCAATATGCCATTTACGACACGGAGTGGCAAGGAACGGCTGAGGCCCTGGCCTATGTTCATGGCTAGTGGTTCAGATTCACATGAGGATGGAAGCATTCATCCTCTCGCTAGAAAACTGCAGTGCCACTCCTAGATGGGCCAGGTGTTTGTGTCGGCCACTTGGGTCGCTTAGCTTAGCCACACAGCTACCTCACTGCACCTCTTTTTTTCTTTGGATCATGTGCTGTTTGGGGACTATTTTTTAAATCTGCCATCCTGTTTGAAACTGCAGTGCCACTCCTAGATGGGCCAGGTGTTTGTGTTGGCCACTTGGGTCACTTAGCTTAGCCATCCAGCGCCCTTGGTGCACCTCTTTTTTTCTTTGCATCATGTGCTGTTTGAGGACTATTTTTTAAAATCTGCTATCCTGTCTGACACTGCAGTGCCACTCCTAGATGGGCCAGGTGTTTGTGTCGGCCACTTGGGTCGCTTAGCTTAGCCATCCAGCAAATTTTAGGACTAAAAATAATATTGTGAGGTGTGAGGTGTTCAGAATAGACTGGAAATTAGTGGAAATTATGGTTATTGAGGTCAATAATACTATGGGATCAAAATGACCCCCAAATTCTATGATTTAAGCTGTTTTTGAGGGGGTTTTGTAAAAAAACACCCGAATCCAAAACACACCCAAATCCGACAAAAAATTTTCAGGGAGGTTTTGCCAAAACACGTCCGAATCCAAAACACGGGCGTGGAACTAAATCCAAAACCAAAACACAAAACCCGAAAATTTTCCGGTGCACATCACTACTTCAGTCACTCTGTGTCCGAAACCTCATAACTGTCGCTAATTAAACTTGACGACTCACTAAAATCCACAAACATCAGCATGGCTTACACCTCTGAATCAGCGCCTATGTATCATAATGTAATGATTGATTTGTGTTCCAAAAATTCCTTTTATACTGACCGTAGAGATTACAGGGGTATGGGTTATTAGGTCGACCACACTTAAGTTGACAGTCATTAGGTCGACCACTATTGGTCTACATGCATTAGGTCAACATGGTCTTTAGGTCGACATGAACAAGGTCATGAACATGGCTTCGTTCACCATGCTTCGACAAGGTGCCTAGCTCCGCTACCGCTGCGCTCGGCACACGTTACTATTCTCAATCATAGTCCACATGGATTGTAAAGTATGAAAAAGTTCAAAAATTTTAAATAAAAATGTGAAAACGCACATCAACCTTTTTCCATGTCGACATAGTACATGTTGACACAGTGACCATGTTGACCTAGTGACCATGTCAATCTAATGCATGTCGACCATTAGTTATCGACCTAATGACTGTCGACCTAAGTATGGTCAAACTAATGACCGTATACCAATTACAGATGTCCTGCCATCAGCTCTTTAAAGACTCATTCTGTATTTCCTATATAATAGATATATAAAAATATGGTCACTCATGCAGCTTTCCCTATAGTATACTGTATTATATTTTTTATATATATTGCTTATTATACTTTGGGTGATGTGGACTGGCAGTGGTTTCATAACGTTCTTGAATCGCAGTGTTCTAGAATACCACCAATTTTTTCATGGCACCCCTAGGCCAAAATTTTATTACTGAAAAAGTTAGCAAAACATATTGGGCGGTATTCAATTCTTTTCACCCCCTTCCACACCCGTTCTGTTTCTGCTGACGGGCATAGTAATTACATTTCAGCTCGCTACCCCCAGAGTAGCGAGGGCACCCAATCCTTTATGCAGCTAAACCTGATTACTATTGGCGCGATGTGTACGTTAACAGGGATCACTTTACAAAAGAGATTGGGTGTGATATATCATTTGAATACCACCCATTAATTGAATTGTTCTTACATGTCATCCGTTCAGTTATGTGGTGGTGGACAGGGTTGTGCTTCTGATTGGCAGTTCCAAGCATTGTTTGCCTGTCATATTAACCATAAATAATTTTATTTAGTTGTGGATTACCAAACCATAGCACCCCTGCAAATGCCCCATGACATCCAGTTTGGGAATCACTGTTCCCAAACTGAGCATGAAGAGAATAGGTCTGTCTTCACTGAAATATCACTGATATTTCACCAGAATTGTTATTATTATTACAAGTAATATATTTTAATTGCTATACTGACCATACTATCAGATGTAAAAAAATGAAAAGAGAAGTGAAGACAATGTAATCCCACCTTCAGTTGTGTGGGCATTGTCTTAGTTACAAAACTTCTGTTATGCTGTTTTGCAGTTTCTTTGCATCACAGTTTCTTGGCACAAACCTTTTGATACATTTATTGTAATTTGTGTATAAAGTGTGTTCAAAAATGTTCCTTACTACTAGTGATGAGCGGGTTCGGTTCCTCGGTAACCGAACCCCCCCGAACTTCACCCATTTTACACGGGTCCGAGGGATACTCGGATTCTCCCGTATGGCTCGGTTAACCCGAGCGCGCCCGAACGTCATCATCCTGCGGTCGGATTCTCGCGAGATTCGTATTCTATATAAGGAGCCGCGCGTCGCCGCCATTTTCACTCGTGCATTGGAAATGTTAGGGAGAGGACGTGGCTGGCGTCCTCTCCGTTTATTAATGTTGCTGCAAATATTTGTGCTTATTGCTTAATTGTGGGGACTGGGGAGCAGCTGTATTATATAGGAGGAGTACAGTGCAGAGTTTTGCTGATCAGTGACCACCAGTTTTATCCATTCTCTGCCTGAAAAATGCTCCATATCTGTGCTCAGTGTGCTGCATATATCTGTGCTCACACTGCTTTTGTTACGATCCTGATGCTCAGGACAGGGGAGATCTTATGTAGTGAGTCCTGAGCGCCAAGACGGAATGCTGGTATTGGGAAATGGGAAGGAAATAGCCCCTAGCACCCTACCTCCGTTGTCTTACCCGTGTTATCAATTCACGCCTGAACGACTGTGGTTTCTTTGGCCCATGGCAGCCGCGTTTGAAGGGCGGATTAGGTCTGCCCAACTCCGATGCCCCCTCAGGTCTTAAAGAGAGACAAGGCGTGAACTGAGACAGGGTAATAACAAGGGGACCTCTAACTGAAACAACCACGCTAGGGGCTATAAACTACCTAAAAACTAAACATATGTGCGGCAGGCCGCCAAAGGAAAAAGAACTACAAAGAAACCACTGTCCACTCCCCTACACGGCACCGCCGAGTTCCGGGGAGGACAGTGAAAGCGGAAACCTCCGCAAATGCACCAATTCACAGTAAAGTAAACACGAAGCGGCATAGGCCGCAACACGCGGCAGAAGCCGCTACACACGAAACCGGGCGAGAACCCCATATGACAAACAGGTTCGCAATGACTAGAAGGATTCCCAGGACCGGCTTCGGACCTCCAAAGTACCAAAGGGCAGGGAGCAAGATCCACCAAACACGGCTGACAGGAACAGAGTTCTGCAAGGCAGGAACAGCATACAAGAAGCTATCACCGGCGGGGCTGCAGTGTGCTGGCTCACATAAAAAGGCCCTGCTGGCCAATAACAGGAGGGCCAGCAGGACCAGCCCCCAGACCCTAATTACTAGTTGCCGTGCAGCTGCCCTGCTGCACGAGCAACCTAATTAACTATTCTTAGCAACGGGGAACGCGGTCCACCTGTGGCTTCCCCGTTGCTATTCACCCTGCGGCCCTGCACGCACGGCGTCCTGTGTTGCCAGGGACCCAGCGGCTATCGTGCGCACAGCGTCCTGGCGTTGCTAGGCGCCGTGCGGGGGACAGGGAAGGAGAGAGGCGCGGCGGCCGTGACCGCTGCTCAGTCAGGGCACGGCCGAAGACCGCAGCGCCTAACAGTACCCCCCCTTGAGGAGGGGTTAAAGAACCCCTAGAGCCAGGTTTCTGAGGAAACTCCTGAAAGAAAATCCTCTTCAGCTTGGGAGCATGTAAATCTTTATCCAACACCCAAGATCTTTCTTCAGGGCCATAACCTTTCCAGTGGACCAAAAAATAGAGCCGACCCCGAGAAAGCTTAGAATCTAAAACCTTCTCCACCAAGAACTCTTGTTGCCCCTGAACATCCACCGGAGATCAACCCTGGGAAGTCCTCCGAGGAAATCTCCTGGAAGAAAAATACTGTTTCAAAAGAGAACAGTGAAAATGATTGCCAATTTTGAGAGATCTCGGCAAGCGTAGCCGAAAAGCAACTGGGTTGACCTTCTTAATGATAAGGAATGGTCCAATAAATTTGGGTCCCAATCTAGCCGAAGGTTGTCGGAGCTTGATGTTGCGAGTTGACAACCATACCTTATCTCCCACCTTAAAAGTGCAAGGACGTCGGAGCCTATCAGAAAATTTATTTTCTCGGAAGGCAGCTTTTCTCAAGGCAAGGTGCACATTTCTCCAAATTGTTCTGAGATGGGAGGTTAAGGTCAACGAGGAGACTGGAGAATGAGGAAAAAAAGAGTTGGCTCTAGGATGAAAGCCAAAGACTGAAAAGAATGGGGACTCCTTGGTGGAAGAATGACAAGAGTTATTATAAGCAAATTCGGCTAACGGAAGAAATTCAGACCAATCATTCTGGAGTTTGGCCGACTACAACCGTAAATTAGATTGTGGATGGTACCCAGATGTTAAAGAGAGTTTCATATTTAATGAGGCACAAAAACGTTTCCAGAAACGAGCAATGAATTGCGGACCCCGATCAGAGACAATATCCCTGGGCAACCCATGGAGCCTGAACACATGACGGAGAAACAAGACTGCCAACCCTTGAGCAGAGGGTAATCGGGGAAGAGCAATGAAATGAGCCATCTTACTAAAACGATCTACTACCACCCAAATGACTCGAAATCCGGCTGAAAGAGGAAGGTCCACCACGAAATCCATGGATATATGTGACCATGGCCTGAGAGGAACGGCTAAAGGTACAAGTTGCCCGATCGGCAATGAACGAGGAACCTTATGCCGTGCACAAACCTGACAGGAATGGACAAATGCCCTTAAATCTTTAGAAAGACTAGGCCACCACACCGAGCGAGAGACTAACTCCAAGGTCTTAGTGATACCTGGATGACCAGAGACTTTGTTGTCATGAAACTCAGCTAAAACAGTGCCTCTCAGAAATTCAGGGACAAAGAGACGATCAGCAGGAGTCGATTTAGGAGCCTGCTGTTGAAGCTGGACTAACTGAGTAAATAAATCTTGTGTAAGGCCTGCCCGGATGACAGATGATAGAACTAGGGGGGTAGTAGCAGGATGGTTATTGTGAACCGGAAGAAAACAACGTGACAGGGCATCAGCTTTAGTATTTTTGGAACCGGGCCTGAAGGTGATAATAAACCTGAAACGAGTAAAAAACAATGCCCAACGTGCCTGCCGAGCATTAAGCCGTTTAGCTGACTCAATATACTGCAGGTTCTTATGGTCAGTAAACACTGTAATAGTATGCCTAGCTCCCTCCAGCCAATGCCTCCACTCCTCGAAAGCCCATTTAACTGCCAGCAATTCTCGATTACCAACGTCATAGTTGGATTCTGCGGAGGAGAATTTCCTGGACATGAAGGCACAAGGGTGTAATTCCTGAGACTCCGGATCTTCCTGAGATAGGATAGCCCCCACTCCAACCTCTGAGGCATCTACCTCGACTATAAAGGGGAGCTCCGGGTTAGGGTGCCTGAGAACAGGAGCCGAGACAAAGGCCTGTTTTAAGGCCCGAAAGGCAGACTCAGCTGCAGGCGACCAATTGGAAGGGTCCGCTCCTTTTTTAGTCAATGCTACTATAGGAGCGACCAAATCAGAAAAGGTATGAATGAACCGCCTATAATAGTTTGCAAACCCTAAAAAGCGCTGAATTGCTTTTAAATTTGTGGGTTGCGCCCAATTAAGGATGGCCTGGACTTTTTTCGGTTCCATGAAAAATCCCTGGGGAGAAATAATATACCCCAAGAAGGACACTTCCGTGATGTGAAAATCACATTTCTCTAGTTTTGCGTATAAATGATTCTCCCGTAGTTTTTGAAGAACCAGACGCACATGGGTAATATGTTGTTCCATAGACTCAGAATAAATCAAAATGTCGTTTAAATAAACGACAACGAACTTTCCAAGAAAGTCACGAAGAACATCATTGATGAGGTCATGAAATACCGCAGAAGCATTTGACAGCCCAAAGGGCATCACCAGGTATTCATAATGACCCGACTGTGTGCTGAAAGCCGTCTTCCACTCATCCCCAGATCTTATTCGGATGAGATTGTAAGCTCCTCTAAGATCGATTTTTGAGAGAGAGAGCGTAACAGATCAAAAAGTACTGAAATCAAAGGCAAAGGGTAGGTGTTTTTAACAGAAATTTTATTCAGAGCCCGAAAATCAATACATGGTCTGAGCGACCCATCTTTTTTCTCAACAAAAAAGAATCCTGCACTCAAAGGAGATTTTGAAGGCCTAATGAAGCCTTTTTTCAGGCTTTCCTGGATATAATTATCCATAGCCGTGGTTTCTGGCCCGGAGAGGGCATATAATCTCCCCTTAGGTAAAGTGGCCCCGGGAACTACATCTATAGCGCAGTCATAGGACCGATGGGGAGGCAGAACGTCCGCATTACCCTTGGAGAACACATCAGCAAAATCCTGATATTCCAGAGGAATAAGTTCTGGGGTAACTGCCGCAACCCGGACAGGATGGGAAATACACTCCTTAACACAAAAAGGACTCCATTGGAAAATCTCCCCAGACCGCCAATCTATGGTGGGATTATGAAAGACAAGCCAGGGGTGACCCAAAACTACTGGAACTGCCGGACAATGTGTAAGGTAAAATTCTATTTCTTCTGAATGTAGGGCCCACACTGCCAGCAATACTGGAGGTGTGCGGTGAGTAATAACCCCATTGGAAAGCGGACCCCCATCCAAGCCGTGCATGGTGATACGTCTATCTAAGGGTATCAGTGGAACGCCTAAAGACTTAGCCCAAGCTAAATCCATAAAATTTCCTGCAGCTCCACTGTCGACGAAGGCCGACACCAACGAACTGAGGCTGCCAAAGGAAATCTTTACCGGAACTAATAGAGAATTATTAGAGGAGATTAACTGCAGACCCAAGTGAACCCCCTCACAATTCACTTGGTCAGAGCGTTTCCCGGCTTGTTCGGGCAGTTACGTGCGATATGTCCCTTACCACCACAATACAAACAAAGACCAGAACTTAACCTTCTGGTTCTTTCCTCTGGGGACAGCCGGGAGAGACCCATTTGCATGGGCTCCTCGACGTCCTCAGGAAAAGTATATACACATGGATTAGGCCTAAAAGTTGTTCCTCTTTCAGCCCTCCGCTCTTGGAGACGACGATCAATTTTAATAGCGAGCTCCATGAGTTTGTCTAGAGTCTCAGGAGCGGGGTACTGAAGGAGACTGTCTTTAATCACTTCCGACAGTCCGAGGCGAAACTGACTGCGCAGGGCCGGGTCATTCCAGCCACAGTCGTTCGACCAACGGCGAAATTCGGTACAATACACCTCTGCTGGATTTTTGCCTTGCTTAAGGGCACGCAGGTGACTCTCAGCTGATGCTTCTCTATCTGGGTCATCATATAAGAGGCCTAAGGATTTAAAAACGGCGTCTACTGATAACAAAGCAGCATCATCCGCTCTTAGCCCAAACGCCCAGGTCTGTGGATCACCCTGAAGTAGAGACATCACAATCCCGACCCGCTGAGACTCAGTACCAGAGGAACGGGGCCTTAAACGAAAATAAAGCTTACAAGCTTCCTTAAAATTAAAAAAATCCTTTCGGTTACCCGAAAAACGGTCAGGTAAATGCATCTTGGGTTCTGGAACCATACTCGGGGAGGCTCGCAAAAGATCTTCCTGCGATCTCACCCGAAGAGTAAGGTCCTGAACCATCTGAGTTAATTCCTGTATTTGGTTAACCAAAAGCTGACTGGGGTTTGGCCCTAAACCTGCCGGATTCATGAGGCCGAATTTCTAGGCCCACCAATACAAGGAAAAAATTAAACCCCTTTTTTTATGTGGGCCGGTGATAATGTTACGATCCTGATGCTCAGGACAGGGGAGATCTTATGTAGTGAGTCCTGAGCACCAAGACGGAATGCTGGGATTGGGAAATGGGAAGGAAATAGCCCCTAGCACCCTACCTCCGTTGTCTTACCCGTGTTATCAATTCACGCCTGAACGACTATGGTTTCTTGGGCCCATGGCAGCCGCGTTTGAAGGGCGGATTAGGTCTGCCCAACTCCGATGCCCCCTCAGGTCTTAAAGAGAGACAAGGCGTGAACTGAGACAGGGTAATAACAAGGGGACCTCTAACTGAAACAACCACGCTAGGGGCTATAAACTACCTAAAAACTAAACGTATGTGCGGCACGCCGCCAAAGGAAAAAGAACTACAAAGAAACCACTGTCCACTCCCCTACACGGCACCGCCGAGTTCCGGGGAGGACAGTGAAAGCGGAAACCTCCGCAAATGCACCAATTCACAGTAAAGTAAACACTAAGCGGCATAGGCCGCAACACGCGGCAGAAGCCGTTACGCACGAAACCGGGCGAGAACCCCAGATGACAAACAGGTTCGCAAGGACTAGAAGGATTCCCAGGACCGGCTTCGGACCTCCAAAGTACCAAAGGGCAGGGAGCAAGAACCACCAAACACGGCTGACAGGAACAGAGTTCTGCAAGGCAGGAACAGCATACAAGAAGCTATCACCGGCGGGGCTGCAGTGTGCTGGCTCACATAAAAAGGCCCTGCTGGCCAATAACAGGAGGGCCAGCAGGAACAGCCCCCAGACCCTAATTACTAGTTGCCGTGCAGCTGCCCTGCTGCACGAGCAACCTAATTAACTATTCTTAGCAACGGGGAACGCGGTCCACCTGTGGCATCCCCGTTGCTATGCACCCGGCGGCCCTGCACGCACGGCTTCCTGCGTTGCCAGGGACCCGGCGGCTATCGTGCGCATGGTGTCCTGGCGTTGCTAGGCACCGTGCGGGGGACAGGGAAGGAGAGAGGCGCTGCGGCCGTGACCGCTGCTCAGTCAGGGCACGGCCGAAGACCGCCGTGCCTAACAGCTTTATTGTGGGGACTGGGGACCAGCAGTATTATATAGGAGGAGTACAGTGCAGAGTTTTGCTGACCAGTGACCACCAGTATTATACGTTCTCTGCCTGAAAAATGCTCCATATCTGTGCTCAGTGTGCTGCATATATCTGTGCTCACACTGCTTTATTGTGGGTACTGGGGACCAGCAGTATTATATAGGAGGAGTACAGTGCAGAGTTTTGCTGACCAGTGACAACCAGTATTTTACGTTCTCTGCCTGAAAAACGCTCCATATCTGTGCTCAGTGTGCTGCATATATCTGTGCTCACACTGCTTTATTGTGGGGACTGAGGACCAGCAGTATTATATAGGAGTAGTACAGTGCAGAGTTTTGCTGACAGTGACCACCAGGATATATAGCAGTACGGTACAGAAGGCCACTGCTCTACCTACCTCTGTGTCGTCAAGTATACTATCCATCTAGATTCTATACCTGTGGTGCATTTTAGTTTTGCAGTTTGCTGACAGTGACCACCAGTATATATAGCAGTACGGTATGGAAGGCCACTGCTCTACCTACCTCTGTGTCGATAAGTATACTATCCATCTAGATTCTATACCTGTGGTGCATTTTAGTTTTGCAGTTTGCTGACAGTGACCACCAGTATATATAGCAGTACGGTACGGAAGGCCACTGCTCTACCTACCTCTGTGTCGTCAAGTATACTATCCATCTAGATTCTATACCTGTGGTGCATTTTAGTTTTGCAGTTTGCTGACAGTGACCACCAGTATATATAGCAGTACGGTACGGAAGGCTACTGCTCTACCTACCTCTGTGTCATCAAGTATACTATCCATCTAGATTCTATACCTGTGGTGCATTTTAGTTTTGAAGTTTGTTGACAGTGGCCACCAGTATATATAGCAGTACGGTACGGAAGGCCACTGATCTACCTACCTCTGTGTCGTCAAGCATACTATCCATCTATATTCTATACCTGTGGTGCATTTTAGTTTTGCAGTTTGCTAACAGTGACCACCAGTATATATAGCAGTACGGTACGGAAGGCTACTGCTCTACCTACCTCTGTGTCGTCAAGTATACTATCCATCTAGATTCTATACCTGAGGTGCATTTTAGTTTTGAAGTTTGCTGACAGTGGCCACCAGTATATGTAGCAGTACGGTACGGAAGGCCACTACTCTACCTACCTCTGTGTCGTCAAGTATACTATCCATCTAGATTCTATACCTGAGGTGCATTTTAGTTTTGCAGTTTGCTGACAGTGACCACCAGTATTTATAGCAGTACGGTACGAAAGGCCACTGCTCTACCTACCTCTGTGTCGTCAAGTATACTATCCATCCATACCTGTGGTGCATTTCAGTTGTGCGCAGTATATATAGTAGTAGGCCATTGCTATTGATACTGGCATATAATTCCACACATTAAAAAATGGAGAACAAAAATGTGGAGGTTAAAATAGGGAAAGATCAAGATCCACTTCCACCTCGTGCTGAAGCTGCTGCCACTAGTCATGGCCGAGACGATGAAATGCCATCAACGTCGTCTGCCAAGGCCGATGCCCAATGTCATAGTAGAGAGCATGTAAAATCCAAAAAACAAAAGTTCAGTAAAATGACCCAAAAATCAAAGCTGAAAGCGTCTGATGAGAAGCGTAAATTTGCCAATATGCCATTTACGACACGGAGTGGCAAGGAACGGCTGAGACCCTGGCCTATGTTCATGGCTAGTGGTTCAGATTCACATGAGGATGGAAGCACTCATCCTCTCGCTAGAAAAATGAAAAGACTTAAGCTGGCAAAAGCACAGCAAAGTACTGTGCGTTCTTCTAAATCACAAATCCCCAAGGAGAGTCCAATTGTGTCGTTTGCGATGCCTGACCTTCCCAACACTGGACGGGAAGAGCTTGCGCCTTCCACCATTTGCACGCCCCCTGCAAGTGCTGGAAGGAGCACCAGCAGTCCAGTTCCTGATAGTCAAATTGAAGATGTCACTGTTGAAGTACACCAGGATGAGGATATGGGTGTTGCCTGCGCTGGGGAAGAAATTGACAAGGAGGATTCTGATGGTGAGGTAGTTTGTTTAAGTCAGGCACCCGGGGAGACACCTGTTGTCCGTGGGACGAATATGACCATTGACATGCCTGGTCAAAATACAAAAAAAATCACCTCTTCGGTGTGGAATTATTTCAACACAAATGCGGACAACAGGTGTCAAGCCGTGTGTTGCCTTTGTCAAGCTGTAATAAGTAGGGGGAAGGACGTTAACAACCTAGGAACATCCTCCCTTATACGTCACCTGGACCGCATTCATCAGAAGTCAGTGACAAGTTCAAAAACTTTGGATGACAGCGGAAGCAGTCCACTGACCACTAAATCCCTTCCTCTTGTAACCAAGCTCCTGCAAACCACAGCACCAACTCCCTCAGTGTCAATTTCCACCTTACACAGGAAAGCCAATAGTCCTGCAGGCCATGTCACTGGCAAGTCTGACGAGTCCTCTCCTGCCTGGGATTCCTCCGATGCATCCTTGAGTGTAACGCCTACTGCTGCTGGCGCTGCTGTTGTTGCTGCTGGGAGTCGATCGTCATCCCAGAGGGGAAGTCGGAAGACCACCTGTACTACTTCCAGTAAGCAATTGACTGTCCAACAGTCCTTTGTGAGGAAGATGAAATATCACAGCAGTCATCCTGCTGCAAAGCGGATAACTCAGGTCTTGTCAGCCTGGGTGGTGAGAAACGTGTGTCCGGTATCCACCGTTAATTCATAGGCAACTAGAGACTTGATTGAGGTACTGTGTCCCCAGTACCAAATACCATCTAGGTTCCATTTCTCTAGGCAGGCGATACCGAAAATGTACACAGACGTCAGAAAAAGAGTCACCAGTGTCCTAAAAAATGCAGTTGTACCCAATGTTCACTTAACAACGGACATGTGGACAAGTGGAGCAGGGCAGACTCAGGACTATATGACTGTGACAGCCCACTGGGTAGATGTATTGCCTCCCGCAGCAAGAACAGCAGCGGCGGCACCAGTAGCAGCATCTTGCAAACGCCAACTCGTTCCTAGGCAGGCTACGATTTGTATCACAGCTTTCCATAAGAGGCACACAGCTGACAACCTCTTACGGAAACTGAGGAACATCATCGCAGAATGGCTTACCCCAATTGGACTCTCCTGGGGATTTGTGACATCGGACAACGCCACCAATATTGTGCATGCATTACATCTTGGCAAATTCCAGCATGTCCCATGTTTTGCACATACATTGAATTTGGTGGTGCAGAATTATTTAAAAAATGACAGGGGCGTGCAAGAGATGCTGTCGGTGGCCCGAAGAATTGCGGGCCACTTTCGGCATTCAGCCGCCCGGCGGGCCGAAGACTGGAGCACCAGCAAACAGTCCTGAACCTGCCTTGCCATCATCTGAAGCAAGAAGTGGTAACGAGGTGGAATTCAACCCTCTATATGCTTCAGAGGATGGAGGAGCAGCAAAAGGCCATTCAAGCCTATACATCTGCCCACGATATAGCAAAGGAGGGGGAATGCACCTGACTCAAGCGCAGTGGAGTATGATTTTAACGTTGTGCAAGGTTCTGCAACCCTTTGAATTTGCCACACGTGAAGTCAGTTCAGACACTGCCAGCCTGAGTCAGGTCATTCCCCTCATCAGGCTTTTGCAGAAGAAGCTGGAGACATTGAAGCAGGAGCTAAAACAGAGCGATTCCGCTAGGCATGTGGGATTTGTGGATGGAGCCCTTAATTCGATTAACCAGGATTCACGGGTGGTCAATCTGTTGAAATCAGAGCACTACATTTTGGCCACCGTGCTCGATCCTAGATTTAAAACCTATGTTGTATCTCTCTTTCCAGCAGACACAAGTCTGCAGAGGTTCATAGACCTGCTGGTGAGAAAATTGTCAAGTCAAGCAGAACGTGACCCGTCAACAGCTCCTCCTTCACATTCTCCCGCAACTGGGTGTGCGAGGAAAAGGCTAAGAATTCCGAGCCCACCCGCTGGCGGTGATGCAGAGCAGTCTTGGCATCTGGTCCGGACTGAAGGACCTGCCAACGATTACTGACATGTCGTCTACTGTCACTGCATATGATTCTGTCACCATTGAAAGAATGGTGGAGGATTATATGAGTGACCACATCCAAGTAGGCACGTATACTGGCAGGAAAAAGAGACAATTTGGAGGCCCTTGCACAAACTGGCTTTATTCTACCTAAGTTGCCCTCCCTCCAGTGTGTACTCCGAAAGAGTGTTTAGTGCAGCCGCTCACCTTGTCAGCAATCGGCGTACGAGGTTACTTCCAGAAAATGTGGAGAAGATGATGTTCATCAAAATGAATTATAATCAATTCCTCCGTGGAGACATTCACCAGCAATTGCCTCCAGAAAGTACACAGGGATCTGAGATCATGGGGACTATTTTTTAAATCTGCCATCCTGTCTGACACTGCAGTGCCACTCCTAGATGGGCCAGGTGTTTGTGTCGGCCACTTGGGTCGCTTAGCTTAGCCATCCAGCGACCTCGGTGCAAATTTTAGGACTAAAAATAATATTGTGAGGTGTGAGGTGTTCAGAATAGACTGGAAATTAGTGGAAATTATGGTTATTGAGGTTAATAATACTATGGGATCAAAATGACCCCCAAATTCTATGATTTAAGCTGTTTTTGAGGGGTTTTTGTAAAAAAACACCCGAATCCGACATAAAATTTTCAGGGAGGTTTTGCCAAAATGCGTCCAAATCCAAAACACGGGCGTGGAACCGAATCCAAAACCAAAACACAAAACCCGAAAATTTTCTGGTGCACATCACTACTTCAGTCACTCTGTGTCCGTAACCTCATAACTATCGCTAATTAAACTTGGCGACTCACTAAAATCCACAAAAATCAGCATGGCTTACACCTCTGAACCAGCGCCTATGTATCATAATGTAATGATTGATTTGTGTTCCAAAAATTCCTTTTATACTGACCGTAGAGATTACAGGGGTATGGGTTATTAGGTCGACCACACTTAAGTCGACAGTCATTAGATCGACCACTATTGGTCTACATGCATTAGGTCAACATGGTCTTTAGGTCGACATGAACAAGGTCATGAACATGGCTTCACTCACCATGCTTCGACAAGGTGCCTAGCTCCGCTACCGCTGCGCTCGGCACACGTTACTATTCTCAATCATAGTCCACATGGATTGTAAAGTATGAAAAAGTTCAAAAATTTTAAATAAAAATGTGAAAACGCACATCAACCTTTTTCCATGTCGACATAGTACATGTTGACACAGTGACCATGTTGACCTAGTGACCATGTCAATCTAATGCATGTCGACCATTAGTTATCGACCTAATGACTGTCGACCTAAGTGTGGTCAAACTAATGACCGTATCCCAATTACAGATGTCCTGCCATCAGCTCTTTAAAGACTCATTCTGTATTTCCTATATAATAGATATATAAAACTATGGTCACTCATGCAGCTTTCCTTATAGTATACTGTATTATATTATATTTTATAAATATATTGTTTATTATACTTTGGATGATGTGGACTGGCAGTGGTTTCATAACGTTCTTGAATCGCAGTGTTTTAGAATACCACCAATTTTTTCATGGCACCCCTAGGCCAAAATTGTATTACTGTAGAAGTTAGCAAAACATATTGGGCGGTATTCAATTCTTTTCACCCCCTTCCACACCCGTTCTGTTTCTGCTGACGGGCATAGTATAAACATTTCAGCTCGCTACCCCCAGAGTAGCGAGGGCACCCAACCCTTTATGCAGCTAAACCTGATTACTATTGGCGCGATGTGTGCGATAACAGGGATCACTTTACAAAAGAGATTGGGTGTGATATATCATTTGAATACCACCCATTAAATGAATTGTTCTTACATGTCATCCGTTCAGTTATGTGGTGGTGGACAGGGTTGTGCTTCTGATTGGCAGTTCCAAGCATTGTTTGCCTGTCATATTAACCATAAATAATTTTATTTAGTTGTGGATTACCAAACCATAGCACCCCTGCAAATGCCCCATGACATCCAGTTTGGGAATCACTGTTCCCAAACTGAGCATGAAGAGATAAGTTCTGTCTTCACTGAAATATCACTGATATTTCACCAGAATTGTTATTATTACAGGTAATATATTTTAATTGCTATACTGACCATACTATCAGATGTAAAAAAATGAAAAGAGAAGTGAAGACAATGTAATCCCACCTTCAGTTGTGTGGGCATTGTCTTAGTTACAAAACTTCTGTTATGCTGTTTTGCAGTTTCTTTGCATCACAGTTTCTTGGCACAAACCTTTTGATACATTTATTGTAATTTGTGTATAAAGTGTGTTCAAAAATGTTCCTTACTACTAGTGATGAGCGGGTTCGGTTCCTCAGAAACCGAACCCCCCCGAACTTCACCCATTTTACACGGGTCCGAGGCATACTCGGATTCTCCCGTATGGCTCGGTTAACTCGAGCGCGCCCGAACGTCATCATCCTGCGGTCAGATTCTCGCGAGATTCGTATTCTATATAAGGAGCCGCGCATCGCCGCCATTTTCACTCGTGCATTGGAAATGTTAGGGAGAGGACGTGGCTGGCGTCCTCTCCGTTTATTAATGTTGCTGCAAATATTTGTGCTTATTGCTTAATTGTGGGGACTGGGGAGTAGCTGTATTATATAGGAGGAGTACAGTGCAGAGTTTTGCTGATCAGTGACCACCAGTTTTATCCGTTCTCTGCCTGAAAAACGCTCCATATCTATGCTCAGTGTGCTGCATATATCTGTGCTCACACTGCTTTATTGTGGGGACTGGGGACCAGCAGTATTATATAGGAGGAGTACAGTGCAGAGTTTTGCTGACCAGTGACCACCAGTATTATACGTTCTCTGCCTGAAAAACGCTCCATATCTGTGCTCAGTGTGCTGCATATATCTGTGCTCACACTGCTTTATTGTGGGTACTGGGGACCAGCAGTATTATATAGGAGGAGTACAGTGCAGAGCTTTGCTGACCAGTGTCCACCAGTATTATACGTTCTCTGCCTGAAAAACGCTCCATATCTGTGCTCAGTGTGCTGCTTATATCTGTGCTCACACTGCTTTATTGTGGGGACTGGGGACAAGCAGTATTATATAGGAGGAGTACAGTGTAGAGTTTTGCTGACAGTGACCACCAGTATATATAGCATTACGGTACGGAAGGCCACTGCTCTACCTACCTCTGTGTCGTTAAGTATACTATCCATCTAGATTCTATACCTGTGATGCATTTTAGTTTTGCAGTTTGTTGACAGTGACCACCAGTATATATAACAGTACGGTACGGAAGGCCACTGCTCTACCTTCCTCTGTGTCGTCAAGTATACTATCCATCTAGATTCTATGCCTGTGGTGCATTTTAGTTTTGCAGTTTGCTGACAGTGACCACCAGTATATATAGCAGTACGGTACGGAAGGCCACTGCTCTACCTTCCTCTGTGTCGTCAAGTATACTATCCGTCTAGATTCTATACCTGTGGTGCATTTTAGTTTTGCAGTTTGCTGACAGTGACCACTAGTATATATAGCAGTACGGTACGGAAGGCCACTGCTCTACCTACCTCTGTGTCGTTAAGTATACTATCCATCTAGATTCTATACCTGCGATGCATTTTAGTTTTGCAGTTTGCTGACAGTGACCACTAGTATATATAGCAGTACGGTATGGAAGGCCACTGCTCTACCTACCTCTGTGTCGTCAAGTATACTATCCATCCATACCTGTGGTGCATTTCAGTTGTGCGCAGTATATATAGTAGTAGGCCATTGCTATTGATACTGGCATATAATTCCACACATTAAAAAATGGAGAACAAAAATGTGGAGGTTAAAATAGGGAAAGATCAAGATCCACTTCCACCTCGTGCTGAAGCTGCTGCCACTAGTCATGGCCGAGACGATGAAATGCCATCAACGTCGTCTGCCAAGGCAGATGCCCAATGTCATAGTAGAGAGCATGTAAAATCCAAAAAACAAAAGTTCAGTAAAATGACCCAAAAATCAAAATTAAAAGCGTCTGATGAGAAGCGTAAACTTGCCAATATTCCATTTACGACACGGAGTGGCAAGGAACGGCTGAGGCCCTGGCCTATGTTCATGGCTAGTGGTTCAGATTCACATGAGGATGGAAGCACTCATCCTCTCGCTAGAAAAATGAAAAGACTTAAGCTGGCAAAAGCACAGCAAAGAACTGTGCGTACTTCTAAATCACAAATCCCCAAGGAGAGTCCAATTGTGTCGGTTGCGATGCCTGACCTTCCCAACACTGGACGGGAAGAGCTTGCTCCTTCCACCATTTGCACGCCCCCTGCAAGTGCTGGAAGGAGCACCCGCATTCCAGTTCCTGATAGTCAAATTGAAGATGTCACTGTTGAAGTACACCAGGATGAGGATATGGGTGTTGCTGGCGCTGGGGAGGAAATTGACGAGGAGGATTCTGATGGTGAGGTGGTTTGTATAAGTCAGGCACCCGGGGAGACACCTGTTGTCCGTGGGACGAATATGGCCATTGACATGCCTGGTCAAAATACAAAAAAAATCACCTCTTCGGTGTGGAATTATTTCAACACAAATGCGGACAACAGGTGTCAAGCCATTTGTTGCCTTTGTCAAGCTGTAATAAGTAGGGGGAAGGACGTTAACCACCTAGGAACATCCTCCCTTATACGTCACCTGGACCGCATTCATCAGAAGTCAGTGACAAGTTCAAAAACTTTGGATGACAGCGGAAGCAGTCCACTGACCACTAAATCCCTTCCTCTTGTAACCAAGCTCCTGCAAAACACACCACCAACTCCCTCAGTGTCAATTTCCACCTTACACAGGAAAGCAAATAGTCCTGCAGGCCATGTCACTGGCAAGTCTGACGAGTCCTCTCCTGCCTGGGATTCCTCCGATGCATCCTTGAGTGTAACGCCTACTGCTGCTGGCGCTGCTGTTGTTGCTGCTGGGAGTCGATCGTCATCCCAGAGGGGAAGTCGGAAGACCACTTGTACTACTTCCAGTAAGCAATTGACTGTCCAACAGTCCTTTGCGAGGAAGATGAAATATCACAGCAGTCATCCTGCTGCTAACTCAGGTCTTGTCAGCCTGGGTGGTGAGAAACGTGTGTCCGGTATCCACCGTTAATTCACAGGCAACTAGAGACTTGATTGAGGTACTGTGTCTCCGGTACCAAATACCATCTAGGTTCCATTTCTCTAGGCAGGCGATACCGAAAATGTATACAGATGTCAGAAAAAGAGTCACCAGTGTCCTAAAAAATGCAGTTGTACCCAATGTCCACTTAACCACGGACATGTAGACAAGTGGAGCAGGGCAGACTCAGGACTATATGACTGTGACAGCCCACTGGGTAGATGTATTGCCTCCCGCAGCAAGAACAGCAGCGGCGGCACCAGTAGCAGCATCTCGCAAACGCCAACTCGTTCCTAGGCAGGCTACACTTAGTATCACCGCTTTCCATAAGAGGCACACAGCTGACAACCTCTTACGGAAACTGAGGAACATCATCGCAGAATGGCTTACCCCAATTGGACTCTCCTGGGGATTTGTGACATCGGACAACGCCACCAATATTGTGCGTCCATTACATCTGGGCAAATTCCAGCACGTCCCCTGTTTTGCACATACATTGAATTTGGTGGTGCAGAATTATTTAAAAAAACGACAGGGGCGTGCAAGAGATGCTGTCGGTGGCCCGAAGAATTGCGGGCCACTTTCGGCATTCAGCGAAGACTGGAGCACCAGCAAACAGTCCTGAACCTGCCCTGCCATCATCTGAAGCAAGAGGTGGTAACGAGGTGGAATTCAACCCTCTATATGCTTCAGAGGATGGAGGAGCAGCAAAAGGCCATTCAAGCCTATACATCTGCCCACGATATAGGCAAAGGAGGGGGAATTCACCTGACTCAAGCGCAGTGGAGAATGATTTCAACGTTGTGCAAGGTTCTGCAACCCTTTGAACTTGCCACACGTGAATTCAGTTCAGACACTGCTAGCCTGAGTCAGGTCATTCCCCTCATCAGGCTTTTGCAGAAGAAGCTGGAGACATTGAAGGAGGAGCTAAAACAGAGCGATTCCGCTAGGCATGTGGTACTTGTGGATGGAGCCCTTAATTCGCTTAACCAGGATTCATGGGTGGTCAATCTGTTGAAATCAGAGCACTACATTTTGGCCACCGTGCTCGATCCTAGATTTAAAACCTACGTTGTATCTCTCTTTCCAGCAGACACAAGTCTGCAGAGGTTCAAAGACCTGCTGGTGAGAAAATTGTCAAGTCAAGCGGAACGTGACCCGTCAACAGCTCCTCCTTCACATTCTCCCGCAACTGGGGGTGCGAGGAAAAGGCTAAGAATTCTGAGCCCACCCGCTGGCGGTGATGCAGAGCAGTCTGGAGCGAGTGCTGACATCTGGTCCGGACTGAAGGACCTGCCAACGATTACTGACATGTCGTCTACTGTCACTGCATATGATTCTGTCACCATTGAAAGAATGGTGGAGGATTATATGAGTGACCGTATCCAAGTAGGCACGTCAGACAGTCCGTACATATACTGGCAGGAAAAAGAGGCAATTTGGAGGCCCTTGCACAAACTGGCTTTATTCTACCTAAGTTGCCCTCCTTCCAGTGTGTACTCCGAAAGAGTGTTTAGTGCAGCCGCTCACCTTGTCAGCAATCGGCGTACGAGGTTACTTCCAGAAAATAGGGAGAAGATGATGTTCATCAAAATTAATTATAATCAATTCCTCCGTGGAGACATTCACCAGCAATTGCCTCCAGAAAGTACACAGGGATCTGAGATTGTGGATTCCAGTGGGGACGAATTAATAATCTGTGAGGAGGGGGATGTACACAGTGAAAGGGGTGTGGAATCAGAGGATGATGATGAGGTGGACATCTTGCCTCTGTAGAGCCAGTTTGTGCAAGGAGAGATTGATTGCTTCTTATTTGGTGGGGGCCCAAACCAACCAGTCATTTCAGTCACAGTCGTGTGGCAGACCCTGTCGCTGAAATGATGGGTTCGTTAAAGTGTGCATGTCCTGTTTATACAACATAAGGGTGGGTGGGAGGGCCCAAGGACAATTCCATCTTGCACCTCTTTTTTCTTTCATTTTTCTTTGCATCATGTGCTGTTTGGGGACTATTTTTTTAAGTGCCATCCTGTCTGACACTGCAGTGCCACTCCTAGATGGGCCAGGTGTTTGTGTCGGCCACTTGTGTCGCTTAGCTTAGTCACACAGCGACCTTGGTGCGCCTCTTTTTTTCTTTGCATCATGTGCTGTTTGGGGACAATTTTTTTTGAAGTACCATCCTGTCTGACACTGCAGTGCCACTCCTAGATGGGCCAGGTGTTTGTGTCGGCCACTTGTGTCGCTTATCTTAGTCACACAGCGACCTTGGTGCGCCTCTTTTTTTCTTTGCATCATGTGCTGTTTGGGGACAAGTTTTTTGAAGTGCCATCCTGTCTGACACTGCAGTGCCACTCCTAGATGGGCCAGGTGTTTGTGTCGCTTAGCTTAGTCACACAGCGACCTTGGTGCACCTCTTTTTTTCTTTGCATCATGTGCTGTTTGGGGACTATTTTGTTGAAGTGCCATCCTGTCTGACACTGCAGTGCCACTCCTAGATGGGCCAGGTGTTTGTGTCGGCCACTTGTGTCGCTTAGCTTAGCCATCCAGCGACCTCGGTGCAAATTTTAGGACTAAAAATAATATTGTGAGGTGTGAGGTGTTCAGAATAGACTGGAAATTAGTGGAAATTATGGTTATTGAGGTTAATAATACTATGGGATCAAAATGACCCCCAAATTCTATGATTTAAGCTGTTTTTGAGGTTTTTTTGTAAAAAAACACCCGAATCCAAAACACACCCGAATCCGACAATAAATTTTCAGGGAGGTTTTGGCAAAACGTGTCCGAATCCAAAACACAGCCGCGGAACCGAATCCAAAACCAAAACACAAAACCCGAAAAATTTCCAGTGCACATCTCTACTTACTACTAGGGTCATACTGGCGCACCGCGTTTCCAAGAAAATTCTCTGTGGGCCCCACTAATTATCAATTTTTACTCTATTAAAGGGTCAATAACCTTGTTGCAAAGGACCGCTGATGAACATTGGTGCTTGTTTTGCTTCTATAGAAAATACACCTAGGGCAGATTCACTCTCTTGCCAATCAAAGTGGGTGGTTAAAACACAACCCTATCCCTTTCTCTAGTTAGTTGTAGGCTTTAGTATAATGAACATTCTAGCTCTGGATTCATTCGCTAATCTACCAATGGTAAAAGCCTAGATAGGTGATTTTTTTTTTTTCAATGGCACATATTTCACCTTTACTAGACCTAATTCAGTTCTCATGGGGTTTTACACACTTATAGGTCAGTACCAGAGTGTCCTCTCCAAAGTGCAGTACAATGCATTAATGCAGATATATAGACAGGATCACCATCATGTGCTTAATTATTATACATACTTTATGTTTCCTTATACTGCATTCCCAGGACTATGTTGTATTCACTACAGAACACTGCAGTTATCAATCTGGTACATTGTCATGTATGCACTGTCAATATTTAAAAAGCTGCAATGGTGAAACTGAGCACAGCCGAAATCTGACTTGGCAGTGCTACTGTGCACACGTTAAACTTGGATTCACACATGTGTGAGCTCCGGTGAAAAGAGCTGGGCAGTGGCGGAGGGATCCAAATGGTTCCATCTTCACGATCTGAAGACGGTGAATGTTCCTGCAGTCGAGTTCCGGAAAGTTTGTATTTTCGGAGCTTGATGACTTTAGGTCCCCATACTAGTGTATGGGAACAGCAGGTCAGATCAGGTGTGAACGGTAAGCAGGAGATGTGATATCTTTAGCATGAGTAGCCATGACAATTAATTTATACAAAAGTATGCAAAAATGTTATTTTTACATATTGTTTAATAAAGTGATGATGAATAGACCCCTAAAAATAACACACAACTCACAAATAACAGAAATACGATGCAATAAGACAATAAAATAGCACAATGCAGCATTTACAAATAAAACATACTGTACCTGCTCAAAATAACTGAATCAAATAGTTCTAAAGTGGTAATAAATGTTACACTAAAGTGGCACTTCAGTCTTTTCAATCATTCTAGGTTTTAGCAGGCAAAAATATTGGATGTTTTTCATGTCATATTTTATTTTAAAACTTAGATTTGAAAAAAATCACTACTTTTCTCTAATATATAAAGTGCAGAAATAATTAACTTTGAAATCATTTTTCATTTCCAGATAAAATGTAATAATGACTGCTTGGTCATAACATTTTCATGCATCATTAGCATAAAGTAATGTAGTTGCCACAGTTGTACAAGGTTATTATAACCCTTAATTGAGAAGGTACAGTATATTTTTTTTCCATGGGAACACGTCACATTAATAGTTGAGTATCACAGTATTGTAGTCATCAACAGTCTTCTGTGAAGTTATACAATTGCATTTACAAAATACATTGTTCAATGTCAACCTGACTTTCCGCCAAAGAACTATTGAAAAGAAGAGAAGCGTAAGGCATAATATTTTGCCAAAGCCGGTTTAAACCCATAGGACATTAGCAGTGTCTCTTTAAGATTCATGATTACCTCTCTTCCTCCAGGGGTGATCTACTGTACATTTTATTTGAATATACTGTAGCCTTTGAATTTCTAGGGGCGTCTTTTAGGTGTTATTTTTGTTCCTGTTTCTTGTTAATAATTACACTTGCTTATGGAAATTTCTAGAATGCTGGGAAGTGCTGCCATAGTATATGCTATTAAATTATTTCTTCTTCTTCTTTTTCTTCTTTCTTTTTCTTTCTTCCTTCTTTCTTCTTTCTTCTTCTTCTTTCTTTCTTCTTTCTTCTTCTTTATTCTTGTTCTTTCTTCTTCTTTCTTCTTCCTTCTTCTTCTTCCTTCTCCCTTTTCTCTCATACTATTTATATTTCCGCCTTTTCTATTTTTCTATTTTTTTTCATTGTCATGTCTCCAGGATGATTGGTGTGGGACCATTACAGAAGTGGAAACAGCTGCTCTGATCCATATACAGTATGTGCCATGTGGCTTCTCAGTGGGTCCTGGTTGGGGTACCAGTCTGTCTCAGGAAAATACTGTGTTTGTACTGGGGCTATGGCTGGGGCTACTGCTTCCTCTCCCAATATAGCAGTGAAAGGGTTGGAGGTTGAAAATAGTGCTTTGACCTCTGCAGCTGATGAGAATGTTGGGATGTTGTTCACCAGTGTTGTGCTGTGCTCCCATCAGAAAAGAAGATGGTGCAGCCCATTATTTACCACACAGTCTGTGGTAGCGGATTTGGGGGTTGTGGTTACGACCACTGCTCTCAGCTGGGACTTCAGATGGAGCCATGATAATGCATTAGGTATATGCTACCATGCAGTAGGTCCTGCCAAGTCACAAGCATATCCCACTCCTACTGTTTTTCTGGTTAGTAGCTCTTGCAATGCCTCTCTTTATAGCGAAGGTGATGAAACCTTGGTTGCAGTTGGGCATATGCCACATGCACCTCCTTCACCAGTAGTGAGTCCAGGGCCTGATTAAGGGTTCCAGCCATCCTAGGCTAATACAGAAGTGGCCGCCCCCACCTCCACCACCAATTTTTTAGTTCATATTCAGCTACAAATCTGTAATTATGAATCAAAATTTACCACAGGTTCAATTATTGTTGGCTCTGGCCCAGGGCCACTGGAGCACCTTTTCTTTATTCAGTATCTCCTTTAGGTTTTCACAGCAGGCAGTCGGCAGCATAAGCAATGCTGTTAGCTGCAGCTGCAGTCTGTGTGCTTAGCCTGATCTCATGAGATGTGGTAATCTCACGAGGCCAAGCCTAAAGTAAGTACCACACTAGGGCATCTAACAGCATCAGATTTGCTTTTAGCTGCCTGCATATCTTAGCCAGGGTGTTAATGACAGATGGGGCCTGCCCCTTGAAACCAGGGGTGGCCCTGATGATGAGTGGTGATGGAATAAATAAGCGGTGCTATCGCCGCTTTGAGGTAAAAATAAAAGAAACCTTATGAATCTATTATGCCAGTACTGGGCCCCCTCCCCGAGGACCCAGTGCTCCAGGCTGCAGCCTAATCAGCCTAGTGGTTGATCAGGCCCAAAGTGAGTTTTTTGTTGCATCTGCTGTGACCTGCTAGGTTGCTGTCATGTTTTTCTGTGCAAGTTACCCAGGGATCAGCATCTTCAGTTACCACATTGCCAGTAACACTGTCATCTATGGCTTCTCAGCCTGAAACTTCTGCTGCTGTGCCTAATGCATATGTGCTGGAAAATGCACTGGTTGTACTGGATGGCACTTTAGCATCCTTATTACAGTAACTGTGTAGTCCTCTTTTCCAACAGACGCATTTGGGGGATTGCAGATACAGGTGCTATCCCCTCATGGCCAGCTATTACAAGCCTTGGGCTTGTCATCG
The DNA here is from genome assembly GCF_028390025.1 of Pseudophryne corroboree. Lineage (NCBI taxonomy): Eukaryota > Metazoa > Chordata > Amphibia > Anura > Myobatrachidae > Pseudophryne > Pseudophryne corroboree. Next base: position 641,394,246 of record NC_086448.1, read on the forward strand.
CCCACCCGGCTGTCTAATTCCATGGAGTTTGGAAGGTTGCTAGCACTCTCCCAGTTTTGGTTTCTATTTATAGCGTGTCTTCAGTACTTATGGCAACATCTGGGCCAAGGTGTGTTTCCTTGCTATCGTCAGATAGCAATAGTAATTCTGTCCTTATTTTCTCAGTGAATTTTCTATTACACATGCATATGTCTCTGGGAAAGTTGTGCTGATCAGTGGCAGATTTTACCTACGGGCAGGTAATATCTGCCATCCAGCTCAGTGTCAGTGAAACCAGATGCAGTCCATGACTGTGCCCCGCCCCCTCCTTAATCTGGCTCTGGACACAGGTAATATTTTACTTCTATAAAACATTTAGCCACCGGCAAAGTTGATGTATCGATCTACCTTCACAGTTGCCTTTTTAATAGACTACCAACTCTTGGCTATTCTTTCCTTTACCATTCTAATGGTTTTGCTCACATAAAACTTTTTGCAAGGGCAGACAATGATATATGCGACAAACCTGGTCTCACATGTCATACGATGATGAAGGTTGTATATAGTAGGGATGTGCGCAAGCCCCCATCATGGGTTTTGGTTTTGAATCTGTATCACCTTCATGTTTTGGCTCTGTATTTGGTCTTGCCATAACTGACCTTGAGGGTTTTGGTTTTGGATCTGTATTTTTTTTTTTACAAAAATCTTAAAAACAGCTAAAAAACAATGAATTTTGGTCTGTTTTTGTTCCTACAATACTATTAACCTCAATAAAGGTGCATACAGACTAGACGATATTGTCAACAATATTGCTCATTTTACCTTCCTGAGCGATATAGTTTACCATATTAGTTATTGTACCCCTGTGTTGCCTGTGCATGCAGTTCAATTTGGTCTATCATATACACGATATCACCGGCCCGGGTCGGGTGGGGAAACACTATGCAATGTTGCTCCTGGAGTGAATCGCATAGCGTCTATCACCTTACCAATCATTTCCAGTCAATTTTGACCACAATATTGGACCTAATTCAGACCTGATTGCTGTTGTGCGAAATTGCACAGTGGCCGATTATCGAATGATTGCACATGCGTATGGATCGTAATGTGCAGGCACGAGGCCAAACTGCTAGGCGAACAAAGCAGTGCAGAAATTTCAGCAGTATCCTCAGTGTGAGATGCCATTAGTGTTGCCAATACTGGAGGGTTGGTGGTGTCCTCAGTGGGGGTGTGCCACTGGTGTTGTCAGTGTGGGGGTACTGGATGAGTCAGTAATGCGGGTGTGCCAGCTGTGTTGGCTGTACAGGAGTGCCAGCGGTGTCTTCAGTATCGGGGTGCTGGCAGTGTTGACAGTGCTAGAATCCCAGCGATGTCCTCAATGCAGTATAGCTGGCAGTGTGGGAGTGTAGGCTGTATCCTCAGTGCAGAGTGCTGCGGGTCAGCCATTACGAGGGTGTCGGCTGTGCGACTTGCAGTGTCATTAGTGCGGTGGGGTCCGACATCTTGCCCCATTGAAGCCTATGGGGATACGCTAATTGGCTGAGAGCCGTAACAGATGGTCAGCCCATTGAATTCCATGGGACTGGCACCCAAGGCATAACTTCAAGATCCGACAGCGTGATCCACAGGTTGTGCCTCGATTTGTGATCCAGGCAAGGCAGGGAGATCGAAGTGATGGCTCAGATTGCCCCAGATACCCTATGTTCGGGATGT